>NC_140927.1:35276303-35296303 GCF_045865225.1 Trachurus japonicus | reverse complement strand
TCAACTTTTAAACTGTTCACAAACCTTTCAACTATTCAGCTATATCTCAGCTTATTGATATCTTCAACAGTTTCAGATATATGTATAGTTTTAAAATCATTAAAATTTCTGACAAAATTCAGATTTAACATGAAAGTCAATGGGACGGAATGTTCGGACGTTGGCAGTTGGCAGAGTGACAGAGGGTCTAAAAATCCTCTCACATTTTTCTCTCTATCCTGTCAGCACGGCCACAGATTACACTCTACACACATAATTTCGGGCACGGTTGTAGACAAGCTCATCCTTGATCTCTTCATGTGCTCAAAAAACCAGAGAGACGAACACAATTTAAACTGGGAGCCTCTGAGTGCGGCCAGGTCCCTCTCTCCTCTCATTGACTCCCATTCAAAAGTAGGCGCTGATTTTCTAAACGTCCCAAAGTTTCCAACCTGCGACCCAATCAACAATTTTTACTCTAGAAACACCAAAGTGACATGGACGCGTTCAGCAAGGTCTTATGGTTCGGAAAATGTAAACCTTTTGCTCGTACTAAGTACAGATTTGTCGTACATTAGATCTGTTTGAGGGTGTCACAGAGCAGTTAAAGCCTATGGTTAAAGCTGCCACCATCTCTCTCTCTTTGTCCGTCTGTCTGTCTGTCTGTCTGTCTGTCTATCTATCTATCTATCTATCTATCTATCTATCTATCTATCTATCTATCTATCTATCTATCTATCTATCTATCTACTGTATCTCTCTCTCTCTCTCTTTCTCTCTCTCTGTGTCACCCTCTCTCTTTCTCTCTCTCTTGTTCTCTCTGGGTCTGTCTGTCTGTCTGAAATGATATTATTCATACTATATACTTCTAAATAATAATAATTATAATCCTTCCCTTCCTCCCTCTCTCTATCCTTCCCTCTCTCCCTCCCTTCCTCCCTCTCTCTATCCTTCCCTCTCTCTTCTGTCTCCCTCCTTCCCTCTCTCCCTCCCTCCCTCTCTCTATCCTTCCCTCTCTCCTTCCCTTCCTCCCTCTCTCTATCCTTCCCTCTCTCTCTTCTGTCTCCCTCCTTCCCTCTCTCCCTCCCTTCCTCCCTCTCTCTATCCTTCCCTCTCTCTCTTCTGTCTCCCTCCTTCCCTCTCTCCCTCCCTCTCTCTATCCTTCCCTCTCTCCTTCCCTTCCTCCCTCTCTCTATCCTTCCCTCTCTCTCTTCTTTCTCCCTCCTTCCCTCTCTCCCTCCCTTCCTCCCTCTCTCTATCCTTCCCTCTCTCCCTCCCTTCCTCCCTCTCTCTATCCTTCCCTCTCTCTCTTCTGTCTCCCTCCTTCCCTCTCTCCCTCCCTCTCTCTATCCTTCCCTCTCTCCTTCCCTTCCTCCCTCTCTCTATCCTTCCCTCTCTCTCTTCTGTCTCCCTCCTTCCCTCTCTCCTTCCCTTCCTCCCTCTCTCTATCCTTCCCTCTCTCTCTTCTGTCTCCCTCCTTCCCTCTCTCCCTCCCTCTCTCTATCCTTCCCTCTCTCCTTCCCTTCCTCCCTCTCTCTATCCTTCCCTCTCTCTATCCTTCCCTCTCTCTCTTCTGTCTCCCTCCTTCCCTCTCTCCTTCCCTTCCTCCCTCTCTCTATCCTTCCCTCCCTCTCTCCCTCCCTTCTTCCCTCTCTCTATCCTTCCCTCTCTCTCTTCTGTCTCCCTCCTTCCCTCTCTCCTTCCCTTCCTCCCTCTCTCTATCCTTCCCTCTCTCTCTTCTGTCTCCCTCCTTCCCTCTCTCCCTCCCTCCCTCCCTCTCTCTATCCATCCCTCTCCTTATCTCTCTCTCTTCTCCCTCCCTCCCTCTCTCTCCCTCTCTCCTTCTCTCTATATCTATCTATCTATCTATCTATCTATCTATCTATCTATCTATCTATCTATCTATCTATCTATCTATCTATAATCTATCTATCTATCTATCTATCTATCTATCTATCTATCTATCTATCTATCTATCTATCTGTCTGTCTGTTCTCTCTATCCTTCCCTCTCTCCTTCCCTTCCTCCCTCTCTCTATCCTTCCCTCTCTCTCTTCTGTCTCCCTCCTTCCCTCTCTCCTTCCCTTCCTCCCTCTCTCTATCCTTCCCTCTCTCTCTTCTGTCTCCCTCCTTCCCTCTCTCCCTCCCTCTCTCTATCCTTCCCTCTCTCCTTCCCTTCCTCCCTCTCTCTATCCTTCCCTCTCTCTCTTCTGTCTCCCTCCTTCCCTCTCTCCTTCCCTTCCTCCCTCTCTCTATCCTTCCCTCCCTCTCTCCCTCCCTTCTTCCCTCTCTCTATCCTTCCCTCTCTCTCTTCTGTCTCCCTCCTTCCCTCTCTCCTTCCCTTCCTCCCTCTCTCTATCCTTCCCTCTCTCTCTTCTGTCTCCCTCCTTCCCTCTCTCCCTCCCTCCCTCCCTCTCTCTATCCATCCCTCTCCTTATCTCTCTCTCTTCTCCCTCCCTCCCTCTCTCTCCCTCTCTCCCTCTCTCTATATCTATCTATCTATCTATCTATCTATCTATCTATCTATCTATCTATCTATCTATCTATCTATAATCTATCTATCTATCTATCTATCTATCTATCTATCTATCTATCTATCTATCTATCTGTCTGTCTGTTTGTCTATTTATATCTACCTGTGTGTGTGTGTGTGTGTGTGTGTGTCCCTCCCTCTCTCTCCCTCTCTCCTTCTCTCTATATCTATCTATCTATCTATCTATCTATCTATCTATCTATCTATCTATCTATCTATCTATCTATCTATCTATCTATCTATCTATCTATCTTATTATTATTCTTACTTCTTCCGCTCTTTTTCAGGATCTAACTCCTCCTTCATACTTTGTGCTATTTCAGCAATTCATATATTCACACACATTCTCTCTCAGTCTGTCAGTGTCACACACACACACACACACACACACATCCAACACACACACACCGATGGACACACACTAACTACCACACACACACACACACACACACACACACACACACATACATACACAAATATGGACACACACTCACCATACACACACATCCAACACACACACACACACACAAATGGACACACACACACTCACCATGCACACACATCCAACACACACACACACAAATGGACACACACTAACCACCACACACACACACACACACACACACGGACACACACTCACACACAAATGGACACGCACTCACCATACACACACACTAACTACCCCCCCCCCCCCCCCCCCCCACACACACACACCACACACACACACACACACACACTTTTCCTACAGTTGTCTGACTGTTTTGTATGTACCTCTCTATCTTCCTGTTGTAGTTAATGGACTCGTTGCTGTTAATTTTGTTCTTTAGCTATTTAAACTGAAAATACACATTTCCCCATTTTGGTCATGTTGAACACATTGTTTTACACGTATCCTAAACTACTGAGGCTCTTCTCAACCATTTCACACCATTAAACCCGCTGTTTACATGTTCTACTCCTCAGCTAATGCTCCATCTATATTCTTCAACAATGTTCTTCTGCTGTCAGTTTACAATGTATTTCAGTAGGCATTAACTTTTTTCCTAATTCATCCATTTTCTGCCTTTCTTTGTCATGTAACTAGTCCTTCATACTTTGTGCTATTTCAACAATTCAAATATCAAAATGTTCAGCCTTTTCGGGACAGGTGTGCTATGTCTTTTCTCTTTTCAACTATTCATACTTTTTGCAATATTCAACTATTTCTGATTTTTTTTTCCCCATAGAGAATGCATTGGAACAGTCTTGAAACTCTTCAAATCTTCTTACTTCTTTCAGCCTTTAAAGCGTCCACATACTTTCAGCTAGAGACTTCATTCAAATTCTGAGCTGTAGACAAACTTCTAATGTATTCATCCTGTATTTACAACTTTTTCATAGCTTGCACCGTTTTTGAGATAAATCCTTTAAAAGCACATGAGGATTTCTGACAAATTTCACACTTTTCAATGAGTGTGTATGGGGTTGGGTCAGGGTGAGTGACATCATCGTTAGAGTGAGAGGGATCGAAAAAACATTCAGGATTTTTTCTGGATAAATTGCCAGCACGGCCACAAATTAAACTCTAGACACATGATTTCCTCACCGGTTTGTAGCCACACTTGTTGTGTCTCATTTAATGTGCTCAAAACAGCAGACAGACTTACAGAATTGTCTCAGTGAGCCTAATTGTGCAGCTAGACCCACTCCAGTGGCTCATCCACTTCAATATAAAAGTAGGAGCTGATTTTTTTAGAAAAGCAGAAATGCCCCCCTTTTCTACCTTGCGACCCTGAGAAAAGTTTTTGCCCTACAAACATTTAATGCACATCAATGTGCTCAGGAAGGTCTGCTTGCCCAGATGGTCAGGAGGACCACATTCTAATAAGAGGTACGGTTCTCTTTTTCTGGGCTGTTTTGGGAAGCTGCTCAGAGCACAAATCTCTCTGCTCTGCTCTGCTCTGTGTGCAGTTGGTCCAGCTGTAGTGGCCAGCTCGTTATCAAAGTCTATAAATAGAACAGGTCAGCTGCAGCCTGGCCGCTCGTTAAGATGTTTTTAAACACAGCCCCACACACACACATGATAAACCAGACTGACAGAGGATGTCCACGCACAAACACAGGCATCACACTCACACAGACAGACACACACAGACGCTCACACACAGTCACACACACACACATACACAAACAGACAAACACACAAACACAACACTGTTCCACACAGTAAAATGTAAGCATGGTAGTCGTCATGGCAACTTCTGAGGGCAGGCTGCCAATCAATCAGATCATTAGGGAGAGAGGAGTTTTGTGGCGCTTAACAGTTTTACTTTCTGCACATACACGCAGACAGAGAGACCGTCAGACTCACACACACACACACACACACAGGTTTTCAGCTCAAATTCATCAGGCTCTCAATTATTTTATACTTTTGATGTAAACATCTCCAACAATTTATATTTTTCTCATGAATTTAAGTTCAGACGTTTAGTCTTTCCAATTCTATTAATAGTAGTACAATTACAGGTGGAGCCTAGGACATAGGATGCAGCTTTTAACATGTGTCCTATCTATCTATCTATCTATCTATCTATCTATCTATCTATCTATCTATCTATCTATCTATCTATCTATCTATCTATCTATCTATCTATCTATCTATCTATCTATCTATACCCCTCCCTATTTTTTAACCCCTCTGTCTCCTTTCTTTCTTTCTTTCTTTCTTTCTTTCTTTCTTTCTTTCTTTCTTTCTTTCTTTCTTTCTTCTACTCCTTCATTTGTATTTTACGTAACTTTTTATATCCTTCCCTCTCTATCCATCCATCCATCCATCCATCCATCCATCCATCCATCCATCTACCTCTTTCTATCTATCATCCCCCTCTCTCTTTTTCTTCTTTCTTTCTTTCTTTCTTTCTTTCTTTCTTTCTTTCTTTCTTCTTTCTTTCTTTCTTTCTTTCTTTCTTTCACTCCATTTCTGTCTTTTTACTTCTTTGTTTGTTTGATTGTTTCTTTCTTTCTTTCTATTCCTTTTCTCTTCCTTTGTTTTTACTCCATTTCTTTCTTTCTTTCTTTCTTTCTTTCTTTCTTTCTTTCTTTCTTTCTTTCTTTCTTTCTTTCTTTCTTTCTTTCTTTCTTTCTTTCACTCCATTTCTGTCTTTTTACTTCTTTGTTTGTTTGATTCTTTCTTTCTTTCTTTCTTTCTACTCCTTTTCTCTTCCTTTGTTTTTACTCCATTTCTTTCTTTCTTTCTTTCTTTCTTTCTTTCTTTCTTTCTTTCTTTCTTTCTTTCTGTCCTTTTCTTTTTTCTCTCTTGTTTCAATCTTTCTTTCTTTCTTTCTTTCAACAATTTCTTCAGCTCATTCAGCATTGCTTCCAGCATTCACACCATTTCCATTCTTGGAAATGTTTTTTCTAGTTATTATTCTTACTTCTTCCACCCTTTTTCAGCAGTTTTCTGCTCCTTCATACTTTGTGCTATTTCAACAATTCATATATCAAAACGTGCAGCTTTCTCAGGACAATATTGCTATGACTTTTCTCTTTCATACTATTTATACTTTTTAAAATATTTAACTTTTTGTGCAATTTTTTTCCCATAGGAATACATTGAAACAGTCGTCAAACTCTTCAAATCTTCTGCTTCATTCAGCCTCTAATAGCTTCAGCATACTTTCAGCTACAGACTTCATTCAACTTTTAAACTGTTCACAAACCTTTCAACTATTCAGCTATATCTCAGCTTATTGATATCTTCAACAGTTTCAGATATATGTATAGTTTTAAAATCATTAAAATTTCTGACAAAATTCAGATTTAACATGAAAGTCAATGGGACGGAATGTTCGGACGTTGGCAGTTGGTAGAGTGACAGAGGGTCTAAAAATCCTCTCACATTTTTCTCTCTATCCTGCCAGCACGGCCACAGATTACACTCTACACACATAATTTCGGGCATGCTTGTAGACAAGCTCATCCTTGATCTCTTCATGTGCTCAAAAAACCAGAGAGACGAACACAATTTAAACTGGGAGCCTCCGAGTGCGGCCAGTTTCCTCTCTCCTCCCATTGACTCCCATTCAAAAGTAGGCGCTGATTTTCTAAACGTCCCAAAGTTTCCAACCTGCGACCCAATCAACAATTTTTACTCTAGAAACACCAAAGTGACATGGACGCGTTCAGCAAGGTCTTATGGTTCGGAAAATGTAAACCTTTTGCTCGTACTAAGTACAGATTTGTCGTACATTAGATCTGTTTGAGGGTGTCACAGAGCAGTTAAAGCCTATGGTTAAAGCTGCCACCATACCTTAAAGCCACCAGACAACAGTTACATGGTAACCTCAACATGGCAACCTCACCATGGTAACCTCACCATGGCAACGTCACCATGGCAACGCACACACATTCTCTCTGTCTGACTGTCTGTCGGTCATACACACACACACACACACACACACACAAATGGACACACACTAACTACCACACACACACACACACACAAATGGACACACACACACACACACAAATGGACACACACTCACCATACACACACATCCAACACACACGCACACACACACACACAAATGGACACACACTCACCATGCATACACATCCAACACACACACACAAATGGACACACACTAACTACTACACACACACACACACACACACACCATACACACACATCCAACACACACGCACACAAATGGACACACACTCACCATACACACACATCCAACACACACACACACACACACACAAATGGACACACACTAACTACCACACACACACACACAAACACACACACACACTCACCATACACACACATCCAACACACACACACACACACAAATGGACACACACTAACTACCACACACACACACACACACACACACACACACGCACACACCCAACAAACATACAACCACTTACCAAACACATACACAATTTACACAATTACACACAAACAGACACATGCACACACAACAAACACACACAAATGGACACACACTAACCATACACAAACAGACACACACGTCCAACACACACACATTTCATACAGTTGTCAGGTCAGAACTTTTTGTATATCTTCCTCACTCACACACACACACACACACACACACACACACACACACACACACACACACACACACACACACACACACACACACACACACACACACACACACACACACACACACACACACACACACACACACACACACACACACTTTTCCTACAGTTGTCTGACTGTTTTGTATGTACCTCTCTATCTTCCTGTTGTAGTTAATGGACTCGTTGCTGTTAATTTTGTTCTTTAGCTATTTAAACTGAAAATACACATTTCCCCATTTTGGTCATGTTGAACACATTATTTTACACGTATCCTAAACTACTGAGGCTCTTCTCAACCATTTCACACCATTAAACCCGCTGTTTACATGTTCTACTCCTCAGCTAATGCTCGATCTATATTCTTCAACAATGTTCTTCTGCTGTCAGTTTACAATGTATTTCAGTAGGCATTAACTTTTTTCCAAATTCAGGAATTTTTCAAACTCTTCTTTGACAATTCAAGTAATTTCCAGCCATTTCATACAAAGTCTCACATCTTCTACTTTTAAATATATTCTCAGCCATTGCTTCGGCTATGTTAGTGCTGGTTCATCAGTTGTCCTTCCTGTCAGGTTAGCTGCAGATTTCAACTATTTAACCATTACATTTAAACATGCAGAATTTCAATGTTTTCTTCTCCTTTTAGCATTTCTACTGCTTTTTACCTTTAAAAAGGCATTCATCTCACACTACAAGTTATATGTTTCAGCTTTTTCCCTCCTAGGGATGAATAAAGTATTCCTACTCTCTACTCTACTCTACTCTAGCATTAGTCTTTTCAACATTGCTTTAGCAGTTTCGTCAACTAATTTAGCATTGATTCAACAATTTATTCAGCTCATTCAGCATTGCTTCAGCAACAGCGTTCAGCTGCTTTCAGCATTCACACGCATTTTCTGCAGGAAATGCTATCTTTTTCTAGTTATTATTCTTACTTCTTTCACCCTTTTTCAGCAGTTTTCTGCTCCTTCATACTTTGTGCTATTTCAACAATTCATATATCAAAACGTGCAGCTTTTTCAGGACAATATTGCTATTATTTTTCTCTTTCATACTATTTATACTTTTTAAAATATTTAACTTTTTCTGCAATTTTTCTCTCATAGGAAATGAATTGAAACAGTCTTCAAACTCTTCAAATCTTCTGCTTCATTCAGCCTCTAATAGCTTCAGCATACTTTCAGCTACAGACTTCATTCAACTTTTAAACTGTTCACAAACCTTTCAACTATTCAGCTATATCTCAGCTTATTGATATCTTCAACAGTTTCAGATATATGTATAGTTTTAAAATCATTAAAATTTCTGACAAAATTCAGATTTAACATGAAAGTCAATGGGACGGAATGTTCGGACGTTGGCAGTTGGTAGAGTGACAGAGGGTCTAAAAATCCTCTCACATTTTTCTCTCTATCCTGTCAGCACGGCCACAGATTACACTCTACACACATAATTTCGGGCATGCTTGTAGACAAGCTCATCCTCGATCTCTTCATGTGCTCAAAAAACCAGAGAGACGAACACAATTTAAACTGGGAGCCTCCGAGTGCAGCCATTTCCCTCTCTCCTCTCATTGACTCCCATTCAAAAGTAGGCGCTGATTTTCTAAACGTCCCAAAGTTTCCAACCTGCGACACAATCAACAATTTTTACTCTAGAAACACCAGAGTGACACGGACGCGTTCAGCAAGGTCTTATGGTTCGGAAAATGTAAACCTTTTGCTCGTACTAAGTACAGATTTGTCGTACATTAGATCTGTTTGAGGGTGTCACAGAGCAGTTAAAGCCTATGGTTAAAGCTGCCACCATACCTTAAAGCCACCAGCCAACAGTTACATGGTAACCTCAACATGGCAACCTCACCATGGTAACCTCACCATGGCAACGTCACCATGGTAACCTCACCATGGCAACGTCACCATGGCAACGCACACATTCTCTCTGTCTGACTGTCTGTCGGTCATATACACACACACACAAATGGACACACACTAACTACCACACACACACACACACACACACATCCAACACACACATACACACACACAAATGGACACACACACACACACACACACACAAATGGACACACACTCACCATACACACACATCCAACACACACACACACACACACACACACAAATGGACACACACTCACCATGCATACACATCCAACACACACACACAAATGGACACACACTAACTACTACGCACACACACACACACACACACACACACACACACACACACACCATACACACACACACACGCACACACACAAATGGACACACACTCACCATACACACACATCCAACACACACACACACACACACACACACACACAAATGAACACACACTAACTACCACACACACACAAACACACACACACACACACACACACCCAACAAACATACAACCACTTACCAAACACATACACAATTTACACAATTACACACAAACAGACACACATGCACACACAACAAACACACACACAAATGGACACACACTAACCATACACAAACAGACACACACGTCCAACACACACACATTTCATACAGTTGTCAGGTCAGAACTTTTTGTATATCTTCCTCACTCACTCACACACACACACACACACACACACACACACACACACACACACACACACACACACACACACACACACACTTTTCCTACAGTTGTCTGACTGTTTTGTGTACCTCTCTATCTTCCTGTTGTAGTTAATGGACTCGTTGCTGTTAATTTTGTTCTTTAGCTATTTAAACTGAAAATACACATTTCCCCATTTTGTTCATGTTGAACACATTGTTTTACACGTATCCTAAACTACTGAGGCTCTTCTCAACCATTTCACACCATTAAACCTGCTGTTTACATGTTCTACTCCTCAGCTAATGCTCGATCTATATTCTTCAACAATGTTCTTCTGCTGTCAGTTTACAATGTATTTCAGTAGGCATTAACTTTTTTCCTAATTCAGGAATTTTTCAAACTCTTCTTTGACAATTCAAGTAATTTCCAGCCATTTCATACAAAGTCTCACATCTTCTACTTTTAAATATATTCTCAGCCATTGCTTCAGCTATGTTAGTGCTGGTTCATCAGTTGTCCTTCCTGTCAGGTTAGCTGCAGATTTCAACTATTTAACCATTACATTTAAACATGCAGAATTTCAATGTTTTCTTCTCCCTTTAGCATTTCTACTGCTTTTTACCTTTAAAAAGGCATTCATCTCACACTACAAGTTATATGTTTCAGCTTTTTCCCTCCTAGGGATGAATAAAGTATTCCTCTACTCTCTACTCTACTCTACTCTACTCTAGCATTAGTCTTTTCAACATTGCTTTAGCAGTTTCGTCAACTAATTTAGCATTGATTCAACAATTTCTTCAGCTCATTCAGCATTGCTTCAGCAACAGCGTTCAGCTGCTTTCAGCATTCACACGCATTTTCTGCAGGAAATGCTATCTTTTTCTAGTTATTAGTGTGAATGCTGGAAGCATTCACACTATTGTTATTCAAATCTTTATACTTATTATTATTAGTGTGAATGCTGGAAGCATTCACACTATTGTTATTCGGTTCGGCCATTTTCTGCCTTTCTTTGTCATGTAACTAGTCCTTCATACTTTGTGCTATTTCAACAATTCAAATATCAAAATGTTCAGCCTTTTCGGGACAGGTGTGCTATGTCTTTTCTCTTTTCAACTATTCATACTTTTTGCAATATTCAACTATTTCTGATTTTTTTTTCCCCATAGAGAATGCATTGGAACAGTCTTGAAACTCTTCAAATCTTCTTACTTCTTTCAGCCTTTAAAGCGTCCACATACTTTCAGCTAGAGACTTCATTCAAATCCTGAGCTGTAGACAAACTTCTAATGTATTCATCCTGTATTTACAACTTTTTCATAGCTTGCACCGTTTTTGAGATAAATCCTTTAAAAGCACATGAGGATTTCTGACAAATTTCACACTTTTCAATGAGTGTGTATGGGGTTGGGTCAGAGTGAGTGACATCATCGTTAGAGTGAGAGGGATCGAAAAAACATTCAGGATTTTTTCTGGATAAATTGCCAGCACGGCCACAAATTAAACTCTAGACACATGATTTCCTCACTGGTTTGTAGCCACACTTGTTGTGTCTCATTTAATGTGCTCAAAACAGCAGACAGACTTACAGAATTGTCTCAATGAGCCTAATTGTCCAGCTAGACCCGCTCCAGTGGCTCATCCACTTCAATAGAAAAGTAGGAGCTGATTTTTTTAGAAAAGCAGAAATGCCCCCCTTTTCTACCCTGCGACGGCAAGAAAAGTTTTTGCCCTACAAACATTTAATGCACATCAATGTGCTCAGGAAGGTCTCCTTGCCCCGATGGTCAGGACCACATTCTGATAAGAGTTACGGTTCTCTTTTACTGGGCTGTTTTGGGAAGCTGCACAGAGCTCAAATCTCTCTGCTCTGCTCTGCTCTGTGTGCAGTTGGTCCAGCTGTAGCGGCCAGCTCGTTATCAAAGTCTATAAATAGAACAGTGCAGGTGCAGCCTGGCCGCTCGTTAAGATGTTTTTAAACACAGCCCCACACACACACATGATAAACCAGACTGACAGAGGATGTCCACGCACAAACACAGGCATCACACTCACACAGACAGACACACACAGACACTCACACACAGTCACACATGCACGCATACACAAACAGACAAACACACAAACACAACACTGTTCCACACAGTATAATGTAAGCAGTTAGTTGAGTCGCCATGGTAACTTCTGAGGGCAGGCTGCCACGCAGGTGTAATCAATCAGATCATTAGGGAGAGAGGAGTTCTGTGGCGCTTATCAACAGTTTTACTTTCTGCACATGTACACACAGACAGAGAGACCGTCAGACACACACGCACACACACACACACACACACACACGCACACACACTCAGGTTTTCAGCTCACATTCATCAACCTCTCAATTATTTTATACTTTTGATGTAAACATCTCCAACAATTTATATTTTTCTCATGAATTTAAGTTCAGACGTTTAGTCTTTCCAACTCTATTAATAGTAGTACAATTACAGGTGGAGCCTGGGACATAGGATGCAGCTTTTAACATGTGTCCTATCTATCTATCTATCTATCTATCTATCTATCTATCTATCTATCTATCTATCTATCTATCTATCTATCTATCTATCTATCTATCCATCCATCCATCCATCCATCCATCCATCCATCCATCCATCCATCCATCCATCCATCCATCCATCCATCCATCCATCCATCCATCCATCCATCCATCCATCCATCTATCCATCCATCTATCTATCTATCTATCTTATATCTATCTTTTACTCCTTCATTTGTATTTTACATAACTTCTTTCTATCTTTCCCTCCCTATCCATCCATCCATCTACCTCTTTCTATCTATCATCCCCCTCTCTCTTTTTCTTCTTTTTCTTCTTTCTTTCTTTCTTTCTTTCTTTCTTTCTTTCACCCCATTTCTTTTTACTTCTTTGTTTCTTTCTGTTTTTCTTTCTACTCCTTTTCTCTTTCTATGTTTCTACCCCATTTCTTTCTTTCTACTGTTCTCTGTATATCTCTCTCTTTCATTTATCCACCCCAATATCTTTCCTTCTTTCGTACTACTCCTCTGTCTCTTTCATTCATTCTCTATTCTCTTTATGTTCTATTATTCTGTTTTTAGGGTCCGGGCAGCGCAGCTGCCAGGACACTATTGTATTCCTAGGAATTCTTCTTCTTCTTCTTCTTCTTTCTTTCTTCTTCCAAGGAAGTCATACTTCCCATGGGCGAAAACTCACCAAACTTTGCACAAAGGTTCAGTCCCATGCCAGATTCACTCAACTCCAAGGACATGTGCCCCCCCCTCCCAGGGGGGGCACAATAAGCGTTTAAATTTAAAAACTTTAAAAATTCCTACCAAACCAACGGTAGATGCTACAGTGTTGAAACTTCACCACAATGTAGCCTCAATACTGCTGAAACTTTTGTCCACTTAAACTTATTACAAATTATGAAGTCCATCACTCTGTTTTTTTCAATAACTGTAAAACTTTTAAAATGTATCTCCTCCCACAATTTTTGCTCAATTGACACCAAACTTGCTACAGAGCATCTCCAGACCGTCCTCCACAAAACTTGTTTCTCAGATTTTTGATTAAGCAAAAATTGAGCCTACAGTGCATGAAAACGTTTGACTGTAAACAGTACTGTAAACATATACCATCAAATTCTTGCTAAATACATTTTCAAACTTCCTGAAAAAAAATGAGAATATTCTGGAGTCATGGTTGATGAAGTTTGGCAAATATCAGAATTTTAATTCAAAAACTGAATTTTCTAGAACATTTTGAATTCTGCTCTCATGGGAACAACTGCAGTCAATGTGAGACTGGAATTTATAAACATCATATTTTCTCTTATGAAGCAAAACACTTATCATTAAAAACAAATCACCAACATTTCCATGCTGTCAAGATGCAATTTATGTATTATCAGATTTTTGTTTAGATGACTGAATTATTGACATTTTGACCATTTCATCACAACAGCTGCCCGGGCATTGACTCACCTGAGTGGATAAATGAAGCTACACAGCAGGTCTCACTACCAGCCAATTAGCTCAGCGAGTTAGCAGCTGGTTCTTGGTGTCAGAGATTGTGAGTTCGAGACCCAGCGAGGGTGATGATGATGATGATGACAGTTCGAAATGGCAGATGTCCTCAAGCTATTTTGCTGTCTAAATGCAATTTATGTATTAACAGATTTTTGTTTAGATAACAGAAATCTGCGTTCACAACTGCTGCCCGGACACTGACTCCCTGAGTCTATTTGAGAAGACACACACCATGTCTCACTTCCAGATAATTAGCTCACTGAGTTAAGCGCTGGTTCTTGGTGTCAGAGGTTGTGAGTTCAAGACCCAGCCAGGGTGATGATGACAGATCAAAATGTCAAATGTTCTCAACACGAAACACAAGACAATTGTCCTAATGGTGGCATCACAGAAAGCCTCTAAATTTAAAAATCCAAATAGCTTGGACTGGACCATGTGCGAAGGCTCCTAACATCTTAGACTCATAGTAGATGTTTGACAAATACATATCATTATTTTACCTCAAAAACGGATTTTTCTTTTTCTGCCTACACGACAGTGAATGGCTTACTCAATTTGTGAAGCCACTGTTGAATGCAATTTGTCAATTAGCTCAGTGCGATAGACAATGGTCTCTGGTTCCAGAGGTTGTGGGTTCAATCCTCAACTGATGCAAATTGAACATTATAAGGTCAACTGTCCTGTCTTCCTATTCTCCTGTTTGTTGCTCAGAATTGCCTAAATTTGCCCAAAAGTAGCCCGGACCCGACCCATCGCTGCGCAGCAGCTATAATTCTTACCTTTTTCTTTCTCTATCTACCCTTCTCTCTGTGTCTTCTTTCTTTCTGTCCTTTTGTTCTTTCTTTCTTTCTCCATCTACCCTTCCCATTTTCTTTCTTTCCTTCTGTCCTTTTCTTCTTTCTTTCTTTCTTCAGCTCATTCAGCATTGTTTCAACAATTTCTTCAGCTCATTCAGCATTGCTTTCAGCATTCACACCATTTCCATTCTTGGAAATGTTTTTTCTAGTTATTATTATTCTTACTTCTTCCACCCTTTTTCAGCAGTTTTCTGCTCCTTCATACTTTGTGCTATTTCAACAATTCATATATCAAAACGTGCAGCTTTCTCAGGACAATATTGCTATGACTTTTCTCTTTCATACTATTTATACTTTTTAAAATATTTAACTTTTTGTGCAATTTTTCTCTCATAGGAAATACATTGAAACAGTCTTCAAACTCTTCAAATCTTCTGCTTCATTCAGCCTCTAATAGCTTCAGCATACTTTCAGCTACAGACTTCATTCAACTTTTAAACTGTTCACAAACCTTTCAACTATTCAGCTATATCTCAGCTTATTGATATCTTCAACAGTTTCAGATATATGTATAGTTTTAAAATCATTAAAATTTCTGACAAAATTCAGATTTAACATGAAAGTCAATGGGACGGAATGTTCGGACGTTGGCAGTTGGTAGAGTGACAGAGGGTCTAAAAATCCTCTCACATTTTTCTCTCTATCCTGCCAGCACGGCCACAGATTACACTCTACACACATAATTTCGGGCATGCTTGTAGACAAGCTCATCCTTGATCTCTTCATGTGCTCAAAAAACCAGAGAGACAAACACAATTTAAACTGGGAGCCTCCGAGTGCAGCCATTTCCCTCTCTCCTCTCATTGACTCCCATTCAAAAGTAGTCGCTGATTTTCTAAACGTCCCAAAGTTTCCAACCTGCGACACAATCAACAATTTTTACTCTAGAAACACCAAAGTGACACGGACGCGTTCAGCAAGGTCTTATGGTTCGGAAAATGTAAACCTTTTGCTCGTACTAAGTACAGATTTGTCGTACATTAGATCTGTTTGAGGGTGTCACAGAGCAGTTAAAGCCTATGGTTAAAGCTGCCACCATGCCTTAAAGCCACCAGCCAACAGTTACATGGTAACCTCAACATGGCAACCTCACCATGGTAACCTCACCATGGTAACCTCACCATGGCAACGTCACCATGGCAACGCACACACATTCTCTCTGTTTGACTGTCTGTCGGTCATACACACACAAACACACACACACAAATGGACACACACTAACTACCACACACACACACACACACACACATCCAACACACACACACACACACACACACACACACACACACACATCCAACACACACACACACACAAATGGACACACACACACAAATGGACACACACTAACTACTACACACACACACACACACACACACACACACACACACACACACACACACCATACACACACATCCAACACACACACACACACACACGCACACAAATGGACACACACACACACACAAATGGACACACACTCACCATACACACACATCCAACACACACACACACAAATGGACACACACTAACTACCACACACACACACACACAAACACACACACACACACACACACTCACACACACACACACTCACACACAAACAAATGAACACACATTAACTACCACACACACTCACACTCACACACACACACACACTCACACACACACACACACACACACACACACACACACACACTCACACACACACACAAATGAACACACATTAACTACCACACACACTCACACACACACACACACACACACAAATGAACACACATTAACTACCACACACACTCACACACACACTCTCTCACACACACACACACACACACACACACACACATTCTTGTACTTGCTGCATAGTGAGGACCGAGTGAATTTCCTGCAAAGTGAGGACCGGCATTTCTAGACCTCATGTCAACACAGGAAACATATGTCTGAACACTAGGGGGAACCAACAAACTATACATTCGTTCAGATTGTGTGAAAAACAAAGTTTCAGGAAAAAAGTTTTTAACCATCAGAGTGAGGACCGATTTGAACTTTTCACCTTGCGCTCTGATTGGCTGCTGTTGATGGGCCATTAATTAGCAGAGGCCCCAGCTTCTGCTTCTCCAGCAGCTCTCAACAACTCTGTTACTGCTCTGCCTTTCTGATGAAGGCTGACCCTAACACCTGAACATATTTTCACAGTTCCAACAAGTGCATTCTCAAAAAACCCTCATATACATTTTGTGTACATATTCATAAATATGAATAAAAATATAATGATGAGAAAAAATATTATTTTTTTTTATATTTTTTTCCCACATTCAGTCTTGATCATAAAATAATCTCCATCATCATAAACAGGATTTTAACCCTTCAAATGACAGATGGAAATTCCCTAAAATCAAAGGTGACAAGATGTGTGCATATTGCTCTCTCAGGATAACAAAACTTTTCTTCTTAAAATAAGATTTATCTTGTTATCATGAGGAAACAGAACACACTTGGCCAGCGATGGCCGGCGATGGCCGCAATGACGGCGGGGTAGCTATCCATGGCTACTTAACCAAAAGTCTTTGAACTATCAAACAAACAAATTATATATATTAATTATCTTTTATTGTGCCAGAATTTAAAGTTTTATTTTGATGAACACTTTCACTGCGGTGAAGTGACTTCATGGTCTCTTTGACATATAAAGAGCATCAGAGTTTCACATAACTCAAGGGGACACCTAATTAAAAAATTCAGATTAAATTTATGTCAATATTGATTTAACCTCTTGATTTATTTATTGAGGAAATGAACAAATGAGTGGAGAAACATATAAAATTGTACAATTCAGTCAGGCAACTCAAAATTAGAACAATTAATAACAATGAGCAGGCAACAGGCTCTGTCTCAGATATTCATTCCCTGAATAATGATCTACTTTGACAGACATTACAGGGAATGAAAGCAGGGCCTCGCAGGAAATCATAGAGACAGAGCCCACAGGTGGATGCTGGGGAGGTGGTGGGTTTGCAAAACCTCATGGGTAGGAGGGGCAACAGCAGTAACATGAAGAAGCAGTAAGGGTCCCAGCAGGGCAGCAGCAGTGTCGGCAGCAGCATAGCCAAGACTGACTGTTATCTGTCTTAACTAAGCTTTGCATCATATGATTTAATAAATATGAAAAATAACATGAATTAACTCTGTAGCTACAGACTTTCCAGATCTCAGTCTGTTATTATCTCTTGGAGACTGTGGACCCACTTGTAGTGCTCCACCACCATAACACGAGCTACATGATATGATAAACCTCTGTTAAAGTTAATTCCGGTATCTGTAACTTTCTCTGATGTTCTTTTGTGACATACTGTTTGAGTTCACTATTCTGTCTGTCTGATATACTTTCAGCAAAAGTCTCAAATGAGATTCCCAGAGTAAATAAAATTTTGTGTTATTGAGGAGAAAATCTTGAGGGGATAGTTATCTGTCCTGTACAGTTCCATATACTGTAAAGATGATCTGTATATTGATTTTCCTCCTCCTTGCACTCTTAGCATATAACTCTTAGAATCTAAGAAAATTAGACCTCAGCCATCTCTCTAGCTGAACCGTTCTTCAGGAGCTGTATTAGGATGGGTAAATTTGAATCAGATGGAGGAAGAAAATGCATCAATACTTTACATTTCCTGAAAATTTCCAAATCAAAATTTCATAGTCCTTTGAATTAATATGAGCCTCCATCATTGTTTTTATATAATGAAATTGCAGTCTTTTAAATTTCTCCATCTGTCTCTTTAACAGGTGAGAGGCAGCCAGTGTCACTCAGCCGGTGAACTCTTCACCTTGCACAGAGTGCTCTGGCTGCTGAGTTGATGGGTCGTTAATTAGCAGAGCCCCAGTCCTGCTTCTGCTTCTCCAGCACCTCACTAAAACCCTGTTAACCCTTTCAGTATTTTGCCTTACTGAAGACGTTTGACCATAAAACACAAACATATTTTCACACAATTCCTTTAACTGGATAAAGTCTAAATTAAAAAAAAAGTGCATCACTTTTTATGCCTTTAGATATATTTTCTTTTTCACATTAAGGGCTCTAATTTCGTAGCTCTCTCCCAGTCTCTGTCGTGTTTAGGCACACTTTGCAATTTTCGTCCACCACGCACCCTACTGCAAATCCTCCTCTTTCCCACCTCCGTCCCTCCAACCAGCGCAAGTGGGAAATAGAGAAGGCGTGAGAGGGTTTAGAACAGCTGATTCAAATCTACACCAAATAATTCACTAACGCTTTAAGCTAGGAGGCAGACATTTGAGTTTGTGTATCAGGCCCATCAACTGTGTGGAGTTCCGTGCGACCCTCAGACGTGTCAAAGGTCACCGTGTGTTTGTCGTTCTTGTTCCTCTCAAGGACACACAACAACACTGTCCCTTCGGACTCCTTGGTTTGTGTTTCAAGACGAGTCAAGTGCAGCAGACCCCTGGCACCTATTATGTGGGCCGATCCCCACCATGGCGACTGTCGTCTGTCTTTTTTTTTTAAGTAGCCTATATACAGTATTTTTGGCTTTTCATACCTTTATTTGATAGGACAGTTCAGAGTGTGAAAGGAAATGGGAGGCAGAGAGAGGGGGGAATGACATACAGGAAAGGGCCGTAATGTTCACTGTTGACTTTAAATCATGTTGTTTGTGCTGTGAAAACTAATGAAAGCTCAAGTCCCATTGTCATGGGCATGATGTGCATGTAAAAAAATGTGTAAAAATGCTCTGCTATGACTATTTTTTGATAAAAAAAAGTTGTTTAAAATAAATCTCCAAAGACACTAACAACACGTCCATATTTCTCCCTCATTGAAAAATTCACATCTTATTAATATGCATGATTTGCTTGGTCAGGGTTGCTAGGTAACGGCGGTGCGCG
>NC_140927.1:35043803-35268803 GCF_045865225.1 Trachurus japonicus | reverse complement strand
CTTTTTCTAGTTATTCTTCTCCTTCATCTTCCGGACGCTTTTTCGGTTCGCTACTAGTCCTGCAACTCGAAGAGTTGCAGGACATATTATATATCAAAACGTGCGGCTTGATCGGGATCGGTGTGCTATTACTTTTCTCAACAGTTTACGAATTTTTCGCGACGTAAGTCGCGATTTACTGCGCAAAATTTTTGCATGTAAGTCAATGGGACGGGCGGGAAAAAAAGACCGAAAAAGACCAATCATTGGAGTTTAACAAACGTCTACTGCTCAGGCATACTTTCACCTAGAGACTCCATTTAAACTTTAAACAGTAGACACAAGTCTTGTGTATTGTCGTATTACTCCACGTTTTGATAGGTCATATAGTTTTTGATCAATCCCTGATCAATGACCATGATCATTTTTGGAGAAATTATGAGTTTATAATGGGTGTGTATTGCATGGAATGTTCGTGTCAGAGTGCGTGACATCATCGGTTAGAGTGGGAGAGAGTGAAGAAACATTCTGTATTTTTTCTGGATAAATTGCCACCACGGCCACAATTTACACTCTACAGACATAATTTTTTCAGAATTTGTAAGACAAACTTGTTATCTCTCATGTCATGTGCTCAAAATATCAGAGAGACTTACAGAACTTACAGAATCAGCCTCTGAGTGCGGCCACGTCTGTCCCTGCTCCTCATTGAGTCCAATACAAATATTTTCTGAGAGGAGCAGAACGGCCTGATGTTTTAAAACTGCCAGCGTCGCCAAAATATTTACTGTAGAAACACCAAATCGTACCGAAATTTTCAGTAAGTCCTTAGAGCAACATTGATCTGTGTTTTGTTCTGATAGGAGTTACCGTTTTGTCATGCTAAGCCTAATTGTGAGACCGGTTTAGAGGCAGAAAATGGCTCTTTTTCTCCATGTTTCTGTCTGTCTCAGCCTGCGGGGGCCCCTATCGCCGTGGTAACCTCTTTGATCCTCAGGCCAGGGCTCGTTAACTTCATAAACAATCCACCTGGCGCTCGTTTAAATGTTTATAAACACAGACACAGCTAAATCAGACTGACACAGGATGCAGCTACTAACTAACTATGTGACAAGTCAGTCACACACACACACACAGACTCTAGAGCCAGCTTCATGTGATTACAGTCACACACACACACACACACACACACACACACACACACACACACACACACACACAGGTAACCTAATGTGGTTACAGCTCCTCCATATCAGTGCTTATAGAAAGATGATCATGTGTCTGTCTGATCAGCTCTGTCTTGACCTTAAGATCGTGGGTTTGATTCCCATGTTGACAGAGATGGCACAACCCGCAGTAGCTCCCGTGGCCCATTCAAAATTTCCCGAGAGGAAATTTTCTAGTTATTAGGGCCACGGGCAATCGCACCGGGCACTGATCCCTACAGCTATGAAATAGCTGCAGGGACCAGTGCCCGGGCGAAGCCCGGGCACTACTGTTATTGTGTGGATTTTTTCCTAGTTAGTGTGACTGCTGAAGCAGTCACACTATTGTTCTTCTGTTTGGCCATTTTCTTCCGCCTTTTTACGGTCTTCTTCTAGTCCTTCATACTTTGTGCTATTTCAACAATTCATATATCAAAACGTGCAGCTTCTTTTGAACTTTATCGGCATTACTTTTCTCTTTTTAACTATTTATACTTTTTCAAATATTTAACTTTTTCTGATTTTTTTCAGCTTTATAATGTGTGTGTATTGCGTCTAACGAGCAGAGCCAGAGTGGTGTCAGAGTGGAGAGAGGCAAAAAAACATTCTAGAGTTTTTCTGGCTAAACTGTCAGCACGGCCACAAATTAAACTCTAGACAAATTATTTTCTCCAGTTTTGTAGCCACACTTGTCTTCTGGCTAAAATTCTGGTCAAAAATGCAAAGAGACTTAGATAATAATTTAAAATATTTTTTAAATGCAGCCAGGGAGCTCTCTGCTCTCATTAAGCTCAATGCATTTTTTTCACATCAGCAGGAGAAGGAGCTCAACTTTGTAACTTGCTGTTAAGTGCTTTTTAATTCATTTTAATTCACCAAAAAATAGTCACAGGTCACAAAAAAGTCCTCTTCTTACTTAGTGTGGCTAATTTATACTAATTTCTCTTTATTTTAAGAATCATTGAAAAATCTCACATTCATCAAAGTCTCAACCTCTCTTCACCACAACTTCACTGTAGTATAGGGGTTAGGGTGGCCGTTTGTCAACCCTAAGGTCACTGGTTCGAATCCAAGGGAAGAACTCTTGTTATGTTATGTTGAATTCTGCTCTCCTCCACCGCCTTCAATTGGTTACAGGTGTTTGTTATCTCCTTGATTACTCATACCAGTTTGCAGCACATCATCACACTACAATGAATGACAACAGTCTTGAAAGCAATGTGCTCTCTGTAGCTGAGTGGCAGAGTAAAGGCTTAATGATCATAAGGTCATGGGTTCGATTCCTACCTCAGTCATTTCACATCATTGCTTGACTTTTGATTCCGATTATTCAGCTGTCATTGGACAGTCTTTGATTCCTGATAGTATAAAGCTCATTGTAACTCAGGTTCTCTGCACATTTACAAGCCTAATGTAACTTGAGTTCAGTGAGCTGGAGCCCAGCCCGAACTCACAAGACGGGCAGGCTTGCAGGCCTAGATGTGGTGTTGCACAGATGTGACAGTGACAGTTTCCTCATCATTAATCCTCATTATTATAGTAAATGAGGTTGCTCTTCAATATATTTCCAAATTTAAATAAAGGTTATAATAATAATTAAACCTGGGCTATCATCCTATCCTTCCTCGTTCATGTTGTGAGGACAGGACAAAGTCTCTTGGACATGAGAGGTGGGCAGGTGCTTCTCTTGCACTCCTTCACTCACCCACTCTTGATTGGCATATAAATGAATGTTAAATGAAAATAAAAACTAGTTTGGAAATAATACATACCGTACATGCAAAAATGCGAAATTTAAATAATATAGGTTAATATAAAGTATTTTCTATTCTATAGTGACTACAGCTGGCCAAAATTGGCCCCCAGCTTATCATGCCACACCTGTCATGTCTTAGATGTTATGAGTATTTCATGATACAATGTAGCCTAATAGTCTATATTGTTGTGTCTAGGGGTGTCCTCAACTCAGAATTGTGTTTATGCTGAATAGAAACTTCAAGTATTCATTGTGTGACCATGATATGATTACTTGTTTTGCAAAACATCAACAAGACATTACAACATCTGAACTGTTTATGATAGAGACGAGCTGTAAACATCATCTGAATTGTGAGATTATCTACTTTCCCTGGCTCCTTGAGTGGTGCCTCTATGACAAGGGACCGGGTGCATGTAATCATGTGGTGCAGGAACAGATGCAGAAATTTTTCTGGTCTTCCATTTTTTTTAACAGATTGGCTATTTTACAATATACAGTCTATCACAAAAGTTCTTCATATGGCTCAGAGTTGAAAGGCTTGGCAGCTCGGTGTAGCTGTCAAGGTATAATAGGTATAGCTCACCTGGTAGAGCAGCTTGCACCGTGAGCAAGGACTATGCTCCAGTCTGGGATCAAATCCCAGTGGAGAGTTTTACACTAAATGCGCTGAATCTGTAATTATACAATGTCCAGCTGTCAGCAACCGGGGGGTGGGGTGCGAGGAGGTGGCTGGGCGGGTGCAAAACAGTGCAGTCTCCGCCCACCCCCCAGAGGTGAATTGCTAATGTGCATGGCTAATGAGCTGGTTTTAAAATGGCCGAAAAGGGTCGGGGGAGTGAAAGTCTCAACCTCTACTTCATTGGAAGTGTTGGAATGGCCTAGTGGATAAGGTTCCTGCCAACCAATCACAAGGTCACAGGTTCAAATCCCACCTGAGCAATCTTGTTAGTGTCAGCCACTTTGACCTTTAACCAATACCACTTGGTCTGGTCACAAGATCAAACTTGATAATGCATATGCGCCCCCACCTATTCTCTTTACCTCTTTCAATCTTGGTTTATGTTAACATGTTTCTTGTTTATACCACTGCACTAAGATTGATTTGCACTGGAACTACAGCTTTGGGCTAGTTAACTTCAGAGTGAGACAGAGTGCAGTTCATCAACAGACAACAGTCTCTGCAACTGTGTATACACTGGCCTAGAGGCAGAGTGAAAGTCTGCTGATCATGAGGTTGTGGGTTCGATACCTACCTTGGGAAACCATTTGTATGGTGATCACTGCTTGCACTATTTGCTAATTCTGCAACAGCGTTCAGCTGCTTTCAGCAGTCACACGCATTTCCATCAGGAAATGATACTTTATCTAGTTATTTTTCCACTTCCGGCCAACTTTCGGTTCGCTACTAGTCCTGCAACTCGAAGAGTTGCAGGACAAATTATATATCAAAATGTGCGTCCTGATCGGGATCGGTGTGCTATTACTTTTCTCAACAGTGTACGAATTATTCGCGACGTAAGTCGCGATTTACTGCGCAAAATTTTTGCATGTAAGTCAATGGGACGGGCGGGAAAAAAAGAGCGAAAAAGACCAATCATTGGAGTTTAACAAACGTCTACTGCTCAGGCATACTTTCACCTAGAGACTCCATTTAAACTTTAAACAGTAGACACAAGTCTTGTGTATTGTCGTATTACTCCACGTTTTGATAGGTCATATAGTTTTTGATCAATCCCTGATCAATGACCATGATCATTTTTGGAGAAATTATGAGTTTATAATGGGTGTGTATTGCATAGAATGTTCGTGTCAGAGTGCGTGACATCATCAGTTAGAGTGGGAGAGAGTGAAGAAACATTCTGTATTTTTTCTGGATAAACTGTGAGCACGGCCACAATTTACACTCTACAGACATAATTTTTTCAGAATTTGTAAGACAAACTTGTTATCTCTCATGTCATGTGCTCAAAATATCAGAGAGACTTACAGAACTTACAGAATCAGCCTCTGAGTGCGGCCACGTCTGTCCCTGCTCCTCATTGAGTCCAATACAAATATTTTCTGAGAGGAGCAGAACGGCCTGATGTTTTAAAACTGCCAGCGTCGCCAAAATATTTACTGTAGAAACACCAAATCGTACCGAAATTTTCAGTAAGTCCTTAGAGCAACGTTGATCTGTGTTTTGTTCTGATAGGAGTTACCGTTTTGTCATGCTGAGCCTAATTGTGAGGCCGGTTTAGAGGCAGAAAATGGCTGTTTTTCTCCACGTTTCTGTCTGTCTCAGCCTGCGGGGCCCCCTATCGCCGTGGTAACCTCTTTGATCCTCAGGCCAGAGCTCGTTAACTTCATAAACAATCCACCTGGCGCTCGTTTAAATGTTTATAAACACAGACACAGCTAAATCAGACTGACACAGGATGCAGCTACTAACTAACTACAACACACACACAGACTCTAGAGCCAGCTTCATGTGATTACAGTTACACACACACACACACACACACACACACACACACACACACACACACACACACACACACACACACACACACACACACACACACACACACACACAGTTAACCTAATGTGGTTACAGCTCCTCCATATCAGTGCTTATAGAAAGATGATCATGTGTCTGTCTGATCAGCTCTGTCTTGACCTTAAGATCGTGGGTTTGATTCCCATGTTGACAGAGATGGCACAACCCGCAGTAGCTCCCGTGGCCCATTCAAAATTTCCCGAGAGGAAATTTTCTAGTTATTATTAGTGTGACTGCTGAAGCAGTCACACTATTGTTCTTCTGTTTGGCCATTTTCTTCCGCCTTTTTACGGTCTTCTTCTAGTCCTTCATACTTTGTGCTATTTCAACAATTCATATATCAAAACGTGCAGCTTCTTTTGAACTTTATCGGCATTACTTTTCTCTTTTTAACTATTTATACTTTTTCAAATATTTAACTTTTTCTGATTTTTTTCAGCTTTATAATGTGTGTGTATTGCGTCTAACGAGCAGAGCCAGAGTGGTGTCAGAGTGGAGAGAGGCAAAAAAACATTCTAGAGTTTTTCTGGCTAAACTGTCAGCATGGCCACAAATTAAACTCTAGACAAATTATTTTCTCCAGTTTTGTAGCCACACTTGTCTTCTGGCTAAAATTCTGGTCAAAAATGCAAAGAGACTTAGATAATAATTTTAAATATTTTTTAAATGCAGCCAGGGAGCTCTCTGCTCTCATTAAGCTCAATGCATTTTTTTCACATCAGCAGGAGAAGGAGCTCAACTTTGTAACTTGCTGTTAAGTGCTTTTTAATTCATTTTAATTCACCAAAAAATAGTCACAGGTCACAAAAAAGTCCTCTTCTTACTTGGTGTGGCTAATTTATATTAATTTATTTTTGTTTTAAGCATCATTGAAAAATCTCACATTCATCAAAGTCTCAACCTCTCTTCTTGACAACTCCTCTGTAGTGTAGGGGTTAGGGTAACTGCCTGCCAACCCTAAGGTCACTGGTTCGAATCCAAGGGAAGAATTCTTGTTATGTTATGTTGAATTCTGCTCTCCTCCCCCGCCTTCAATTGGTTACAGGTGTTTGTTATCTCCTTGATTACTCGTACCAGTTTGCAGCACATCATCACATTACAATGAATGACAACAGTCTTGAAAGCAGTGTGCTCTCTGTAGCCGAGTGGCAGAGTAAAGGTTTAGTGATCATATGGTCACGGGTTCGATTCCTGCCTCAGTCATTTCACATCATTGCTTGACTTTTGATTCCAATTATTCAGCTGTCATTGGACAGTCTTTGATTCCTCATAGTATAAAGCTCATTGTAACTCAGGTTCTCTGTGGCCATATGGTTAGTGTGTTAGGTGTTGTGCTATTTCAACAATTCATATATCAAAACGTGCAGCTTTTTTTGAACTTTATCGGCGTTACTTTTCTCTTTTTAACTATTTATACTTTTTAAAATATTTAACTTTTTCTGCAAATTAAACTCTAGACAAATTATTTTCTCCAGTTTTGTAGCCACACTTGTCTTCTGGCTAAAATTCTGGTCAAAAATGCAAAGAGACTTAGATAATAATTTTAAATATTTTTTAAATGCAGCCAGGGAGCTCTCTGCTCTCATTCAGCCCAATGCTGAGAATTCTCCACAACTCTGTCTGAAACATGCTTATGTCTGTGCTCTCTGTGGCGAAGTGGCAGAGTAAAGGTTTATTGATCATGAGGTCATGGGTTCGATTCCTTACTTTTTTTTTTAAGCAGAAGCCAGTGATCCTCTTATCAAAGGTTTTCTTTACCCCTCACATACTGTCTCTGTCTGTAGCCTAGTGGTTAGCTTGCTGGTCTGGAGACCTGAAGGTTGCTGGTTCAAATCTTGCCTCAACAACAATTATAGTGAATTATTTTCCCAGTTGTCCTCTGTTGACTTCTGATAACTTGCTTCATGTTGAAACTGCTGCTCTCAGCCTGAAATTCACAGAAATTTTCATTCTAAGTCATTCAAGCTTGACTCTCAAGCTTTCTTGATGTCAGAGTGAGACAGTGTGCAGATCATTAACAGACAACAGTCTCTGCAACTGTGTGTGCACTGTGGCCTAGAGGCAGAGTGGAAGTCTAATGACCATGAGGTTGTGGGTTCGATTCTGACCTTGGTCAAACATTTGTATGGTGATCACTGCTTGCACTATTTGCTAATTCTGCAACAGCGTTCAGTTGCTATCAGCAGTCACACCATTTCCATTCTTGGAAATGCTTTTTCTAGTTAGTGTGACTGCTGAAGCAGTCACACTATTGTTCTTCTGTTTGGCCATTTTCTTCCGCCTTTTTACGGTCTTCTTCTAGTCCTTCATACTTTGTGCTATTTCAACAATTCATATATCAAAATGTGCAGCTTTTTTTGAACTTTATCGGCATTACTTTTCTCTTTTTAACTATTTATACTTTTTAAAATATTTAACTTTTTCACAAAAAATCTCACATTCATCAAAGTCTCAACCTCTCTTCTTGACAACTCCTCTGTAGTGTAGGGGTTAGGGTAACTGCTTGCCAACCCTAAGGTCACTGGTTCGAATCCAAGGGAAGAATTCTTCTTATGTTATGTTGAATTCTGCTCTCCTCCCCCGCCTTCAATTGGTTACAGGTGTTTGTTATCTCCTTGATTACTCATACCAGTTTGCAGCACATCATCACATTACAATGAATGACAACAGTTTTGAAAGCAGTGTGCTCTCTGTAGCCGAGTGGCAGAGTAAAGGTTTAGTGATCATATGGTCATGGGTTCGATTCCTGCCTCAGTCTTTTCACTTCATTGCTTGACTTTTGATTCCAATTATTCAGCTGTCATTGGACAGTCTTTGATTCCTCATAGTATAAAGCTCATTGTAACTCAGGTTCTCTGTGGCCATATGGTTAGTGCTCAGCCTGAAATTCACAGACATTTTCATTCTAAGTCATTCAAGCTTGACTCTCAAGCTTTCTTGATGTTGACAGTGTGCAGATTATTAACAGACAACAGTCTCTGCAACTGTGTGTGCACTGTGGCCTAGAGGCAGAGTGGAAGTCTAATGACCATGAGGTTGTGGGTTCGATTCCAACCTTGGTCAAACATTTGTATGGTGATCACTGCTTGCACTATTTGCTAATTCTGCAACAGCGTTCAGTTGCTGTCAGCAGTCACACCATTTCCATTCTTGGAAATGCTTTTTCTAGTTATTTTTCCACTTCCGGCCGACTTTCGGTTCGCATCTAGTCCTGCAACTCGAAGAGTTGCAGGACATATTATATATCAAAACGTGCGGCTTGATCGGGATCGCTGTGCTATTACTTTTCTCAACAGTGTACGAATTTTTCGCGACGTAAGTCGCGATTTACTGCGCAAAATTTTTGCATGTAAGTCAATGGGACGGGCGGAAAAAAAAAGACCAATCATTGGAGTTTAACAAATGTCTACTGCTCAGGCATACTTTCACCTAGAGACTCCATTTAAACTTTAAACAGTAGACACAAGTCTTGTGTATTGTCGTATTACTCCACGTTTTGATAGGTCATATAGTTTTTGATCAATCCCTGATCAATGACCATGATCATTTTTGGAGAAATGATGAGATTATAATGGGTGTGTATTGGACAGAATGTTCGTGTCAGAGTGCGTGACATCATCGGTTAGAGTGGGAGAGAGTGAAGAAACATTCTGTATTTTTTCTGGATAAATTGCCACCACGGCCACAATTTACACTCTACAGACATAATTTTTTCAGAATTTGTAAGACAAACTTGTTATCTCTCATGTCATGTGCTCAAAATATCAGAGAGACTTACAGAACTTACAGAATCAGCCTCTGAGTGCGGCCACGTCTGTCCCTGCTCCTCATTGAGTCCAATACAAATATTTTCTGAGAGGAGCAGAACGGCCTGATGTTTTAAAACTGCCAGCGTCGCCAAAATATTTACTGTAGAAACACCAAATCGTACCGAAATTTTCATTAAGTCCTTAGAGCAACGTTGATCTGTGTTTTGTTCTGATAGGAGTTACCGTTTTGTCATGCTAAGCCTAATTGTGAGGCCGGTTTAGAGGCAGAAAATGGCTGTTTTTCTCCACGTTTCTGTCTGTCTCAGCCTGCGGGGGCCCCTATCGCCGTGGTAACCTCTTTGATCCTCAGGCCAGGGCTCGTTAACTTCATAAACAATCCACCTGGCGCTCGTTTAAATGTTTATAAACACAGACACAGCTAAATCAGACTGACACAGGATGCAGCTACTAACTAACTATGTGACAAGTCAGTCACACACACACACACAGACTCTAGAGCCAGCTTCATGTGATTACAGTCACACACACACACACACACACACACACACACACACACACACACACACACACACACACACACACACACACACACACACACACACACACACACACAGGTAACCTAATGTGATTACAGCTCCTCCATATCAGTGCTTATAGAAAGATGATCATGTGTCTGTCTGATCAGCTCTGTCTTGACCTTAAGATCGTGGGTTTGATTCCCATGTTGACAGAGATGGCACAACCCGCAGTAGCTCCCGTGGCCCATTCAAAATTTCCCGAGAGGAAATTTTCTAGTTATTATTTATTATTATACTATTTATGATGTGCATTCAGTGGGTGAATGTGTGTTGTGTGTGTGACCACTGTGCCACTTTTACTGTTAGATTAGCTAATTCTATTCTATTTTATTTTTATTCTATTTTTTATACAGCTTGTTGTTTGTTTTTAACTGAGTGCTGAATATTTTCGCTGTATATGTATTCTATATGTATGCAATGACAATAAACAAACTTTGAACTTTGAAATCACCAGGAATAAACAAGTGTCTTCTTCTGTTTCCTCTGATGATTCTGTGTCTTTACCTCTGTAGCACCTGCTCCTCCTCCTCCTCCTTCTCCCAGTAAGTGATCAATCAAGTCAATAATAGAACATGAACACATGACTTAAACACTGATAAATGAGTCTGATCCTGTTTTCTTGTCAGCTTTCAGAGATCCTTGGAGGAAAGTATCCTGGGGGTGAGTACATGTAAATTGTCCACATGGTGACACCGTAGTTTTGTTGTGTTTCTCTGCTCATCAACACTGAACCAAATATCTCATGTATTAGTTGGATTGTGATGAAATGTGGTTCATACATTCATGTTCCCCTCAGGATGATCTGTAACTGCAGTGACCTCTGATGTTTCCTCTAGCGCCATCATCAGGCCATTGTGACATGTCAGGGCTTCAGGTTCTGATCAGAAACCTGTACAACTAATAACTATTTCCCATCAGCCCCGACTGTGTTTCTTAACATAATTTCATTTCTTTATTTATTGAATTGGGGCAGTGCACATTCATCAACACTGACGCATTAAGCATCAGTGTAAATGTGCCGGACTTAGCACAACTGCTAAATTTCAGCTGCATGCAGTCGCAAGGCAGGTTTCTAAAAAACATAAACACAGAAGACTTTAAAACCTTGTGATGACAAGTCAGACAGTGGACAATTACAAGACAGAACACAGACTGACAATATCAAGGCAAAACAGACGCAGACAAACAAAATAAGAGCAGACAATTTTAACCCACAGTTAAAGAACAATATCCCATCTGCCCCGGGAACAGACATCAGATTTAAACAGTATTTAAACTATATGTGTACATGTCTGATTTGTTTTTAATCAATGTTTGAGTTTTTTTAAAGAGTAAGTAGTTGTCACAGTTTCTGATGTGTGGTGGTAACTTATTCCAGGACTGAGTTCCTCTTACAGAAACAACCATGTGACAAAATTTAGTTCTACGCCTCGGTACAGTACAGTCACCTCTTGTTAAGGCTCTTGTTCTTCGTCCTTCATTTTTTTTTCTGAATGAATTCATTCAGTGGTGGTGGTGGTGGGTGCGTTTAAAACTTTGAAAATGAGGCAAACATCCATAAAAATCTAATACCTGTCAAAGTCAAGAATGTTACATGAAATGAAGAGGTTTCCTGTCCAAAATCTTAACTGCCTTTTTGAAGAGAGACTTGATGGGTTTCAATATACTTTATGTTGTGTGTCCACGTTCTAAAACAATAATTTATGTGTGAGAATATCATGGCATGCATATAGACTTTAGCCATCTTGGAGGTAAGAAATGGTCTTATATGATAGAAATTCGACAGGTTGAATTTAATGATATTTGTGATTTTTTTTAACATGTGCTTTAAATGATAGTTTTGTGTCAAAGACCACTCCAAGATATTTAAACTCTTCAAGTCATCAAGGCTCTCTCCATTGACCACTACAGTGGGTTGATCGCCCTCTGCTGACTGACGAGAGACAAACATAGTAGCCTACATACAGTCTTTTTAATATTGAGGTGCAAGCAAGATTCATTAAGCCAGTGGGATACAGGTGCCATCGTACCACAATAAACCAGTCACTAAGCTCAGAGCACAGCTGTACCTGAATGCAGCCTCACACAGCTGCTGGCATGGCTGCAGTCTGATTAACTCTACTACTGTTATTTATTCTCTGTTTTTAAACAGAAACAACCAAAAGGATCTGGAGTATGTGAAGAATTATAACCCTAAAGTCGATGGGATCAAACATCTCAGAGTTTTGCTCTATGGACCAGTTGGTGCTGGAAAGTCCAGCTTCATCAACTCTATCAGCAACATCTTAAGGAGGAAAATGACCATTCCAGCTGGTGTCAGTTCTACGACTTCTGACCAGAGTCACACTACAAAGGTACTTGTTTACTTGATTTTGTTCTTTTTTCACCTCACACAAGGAGATCACTTTTCTCTTGGTATTAACATTTGTTTGTACCTGGACCTGCATCTTTCAGTAACATAAATACAACCAATATTAAAAAACATCACTTTTAACAAAATGTAGATATAGCCTACTTTCAAATAATCACACACTTCTTGTCATCACAGTCCACAGTCATGCACTGTGCACCCATCAGATGATGGTGAACTTAAAACCAATTCTGCCACTAATAATGTTGTTGTTTGGATACTGACACCAGTGTCAATAAGACTGAAAATGTGTCCAGCATCATTCTGCACACGTGATCTTTTTACAGCAGTACTCTGTCACAGCGATTTTAAAAGTTCATCCTGTCTGTTTTGTAACTAACCCCTTCACATTTGAAGATATTACATTGACAGGTCAAAATCATGTTTTGTTGGGTCACAGTGACCTTTAGACTTTTTAACCAAATCTGAAGAAGTTCAGTCAGGGCATTGTGTCCATGAGAATGGGACATATGAACCACCTGAAAAGAATGTAATAATTTTGGTAGGAAGAAGATATTAAAGATTCATTTATTGTCATTCTAAACATGCTTTTGTAACCCACCTCAGAAATGGTCTGACTTTCACCTGAGGAGAACATTTGTCCTCGGGTGCAATAAAGTGACTATAAAAGCAGCATGAAGTCCACAGCAGTAGAGGGAGAGATGGTTCAGTTAATGAGTCAGTGTCTGTGGGGAGGGAGACAAACTGTCCATTTGGTGGGTGGGTGGTGACCAGGTCTGCTCCTGTAACTGCTGACATGATGGAGGGAAATCTGCAATTTATGATTATTTGGGCAGATATGGCCACACTCTGCAGTGCCTTCTGGTCAGCAGCACAGTAGTTTCTCTACCTCATTGTGGTGCAGGATGTGAGGATGTTCTCCACCACACAGCTATAAAAACATGTCAGGACTTGGTGATGAGGTCAGCACACTTGTGTGTTACTGGGTCTTTATGACGCTGGCTGTGAAAATGTGCTCCACAGGTATTGGAACAGCAGCTGCTCCACTGATGTTGAATCAGAAAGACAAACTTTAGTGGCAAAGAGGTCATTTGGCTTTTATTAGCAGGTTAAGACACATTTAACACCTGTGTGCATCCAGTAATGTATACTTTTCAAGGAAGCAACAAAACAATGCTATAAACTGCAAAAAAGACCATAATCATTAATCTATCACATTTTATTCATGTGTCTTTCAGTATGAAACCTTTAAAATCCAGAAAGGAGAGACAGGGAACTTCTACCCTGTTGTTTTCAATGATGTCATGGGTCTGGAGGAGGACACTGGAAGAGGAGTCAGGGTGGAGGACATCAAACTGGCCTTGATGGGACACGTGAAGGATGGTTACAAGGTACAACTGTCACACTACTACCTTTGTTCAGTAAAACAACAACATTTTAGTCAATATTTCATTGTTCTTAGTTAAACACAGGAATTTTATCTATATTTAACTAAGACTTCTCTCATTAATAAAGCCAGGATTGAAGTTTAACTGAGGTCCAGAAGTTGCTCCCACAGCAAATAAAAGGGAAAATTAAGTGGATAAAGATACAAATAGAAAGTTAAGCTAAAAAATATACAAGATAAATATGTACATGATAAAACACAGAAATAAACTGACGTTTAATATTTGATGTTACTGATGTTAGAAAATGACTGTTATTGGTAACTGGTAACTGCTCTGTGGGATTTGGAAGTGTCTCTCCTGTTACTTAATAAAGGAGAGAACAGAGTAAGTTTATATTGATTATTGATTGATTGACACAATTGTACAGTACGTGTAACTATTTTATCCTATAATTGTATTTTTGAGTAATGTTGCAGCTCCTTCCTTTAATATCCATCCTGCTGCATGAACAGTGAGAATTGTTGTGTGACAGTGAAGATATTAATACACAGACTCAATGAGCTCAGATGATAATGATAGTCATCAAAGGTAGCAGAGTAGAAAACATCATCTACAGCTTTTCTGTCAGCTGAGCTTCACTTTCAGATGTTTCTAGATCACATCAGCGGTCACCAGGTTAAAGTTCAACTCCACTGTGGTCAGTGTTCCTGTTCTCTGCACACTGACTTCAGTCAGAGATAAGTGTGACACCACTGTACAGACATTCATGTAAATTAGATGAGGTCACAAGAGAAACATTTTCTTCATCGTACAGACTGTATAAAGTTCATGTCTGATTTACTTGGACTTACATTATTTTTCAGTTCAATCCCTCGTCTCCATTGTCCAGTGATGATCAGTACTACAACCCTTCACCCTCTCCAGATGATAAAGTCCATGTTCTGGTTTGTGTCCAATCTGCAAACGCAGCAGACATTAAGTGGTCAACTGTGCAGAAGATGAAGGAGATCAGAGCGGTAGCCAGCGACTTGGGTAAGAGCAGAGATCAGGGGTGTTTCAGAGACCAGAGTACATCACTACAGATAATCAAGTTATAACTGAAATAACAATATGGACAAGTTCAATATCCAATAATGTGTTCTCAGAGCACTTATTATATTAATGATAAAGATAGAACAACCAGGATTGAACTGAAAGTATTGCTTGTTGATGCTGCCAGTTCAAGGAGCATCCTGACTGAATCCTGTGATCTGCTGGTTGTTATTTCACTTTTCTCTGATGCAACGCCCCTTGTGTGTGTGTGTGTGTGTCTGTGTCTTTGTGCAGCGCTGACAAACACACTTACACACTGTAACCCTGCAGCACAAGCCTTAGTGCATGTTCTTCACACCATAAATGAACCAAAGAGACGTGTTAATGCAGAATAGACAACAGGAGCAGCTCAGTGTTTTCGCAGTCCAAGTTTTGACACAGCCAATGACCGTAATCGTAGTTGGTTTATCACCCAGCCTTATATATGGAAGTTAATGAGTTAACTTAAGTTCGGGAGCAGGGCCATGTCTCAGCCACACCTCTAATCACCGGTCAAGCCTGCAAATACCCGGTCAACCTTGATTTCTCGAGGACAGACACGCCACGTTTCCTCGTCACGACCGTTGTGGACCCTGAACCGCACGTCACATCCCCGCCCCACCTCAGGTCTCCTGACGGTCCCCCGTTCCCGGTGTCACCGGGCCGGTGGATCCCTGGCCTCCTCCTCCGTCCACATGTCCTGGTCCTCCGTCCACATGGACCGACAACTGCAGCCGCAGTGAGCGGGGCCCCGGTGCCGACAAGCCTCTCCTCGTCACCGCGGTGGCTCACCTCGGGCATGCATGCCAGGCATTCTTCCCGGCTCGGCAAGCCCTCCTCATGGATTCGGCTGACTCCGCGTCCATGGGCAACGACTCCAGTGCAAAACCATTTAATCTTTTCTCCGCCTCTATCAACGAGCCGGCATCAACTACTACCAAGTCTACCGCGCTTCCGGTTTCCTCCTCCGGACCAATCACCGCCAGCCCCGTCACACCGCAGCCTGCATCATCGGCGGACACATCTTTTCTCCTCGTGCCTGCTCTCTACTCAGGGGTCCAACCATGGGATCACCAAGCTCTTCACTCACAGCCTCCTTCATTCCCACCTGGTCTATCCTTTACGCTCCCCCTCCCTCCCCCCAGCACCCAAATGTTGTTTTCTTTTCATGTGTTGCTCACAGCTCTCTAGCCTCGACGGCTCCTCGCATTCATTTTCTCTCAATGTGTCACTAACGCTAACATGTCAAACAGCAGCAAATCCTCACCTCTCTGCAGCTAGGATCAGTTATCAACAGTTACTAATAAATACTGACTCCAATGTTTTTATTAAAACGTTAAATATTTTCAGCCATTTGTCTAATCAGTTCATCTACTTATTGCTCCACTTCTGTCTCAGTCTTTAAACCAGATTGCTGTAAAAGTGGTGATATCAAACAATGGACCCTAAATTTGATCATTTGGGAAATCAATTTTAAATTCATTGATTATTTAATTAACAAAACAAAAAAAAACTGTCACCATTTATATAATGTCTAACAATTTTTCAGCCTCAGATATTTTATAATGGATGCTGTAGCCAGTCAGCGCGAACCCGTACGGGTAGCCTACAGGGCTTTCCATCACTTCTTGTCCCACGTAGTGCATTGGTAAACTGGCAGTCTGTCGCGTTGATGCACGTATCATACAAGCTCGTACATGCTCCGCAGTCGATCTGTTCTCAATCCCATTGTTCTCTGTTTGGCATTTTCCTCTCGGACACATGAATTGGGCGGTTACCTCTCCAGAGAGACTAAGGTTTTTCACCAGGGTAGGGCGGACCATGGACCCTCGATGACCCCTCACTGCTGACGCACCACTCCTGTGCGACTCCCGCATTGCCTTTATCTTCCAGCCTCGGCTAGCACAGCCCCTTCTCCCAAGATCTTCATTTCTCTTTCAGGAGCCCCATGCCGGATCCCGACTGCCAGTTACTGACTACCTTACTTTATCCACCTTTTGCAAATGTTCAAAGTCAACCTGGCCCCTGACTTCGGCCTTTTCACCCTTACGATGGCTTCTCTGAATTTCGTGTCCCTCTCTCCAGGGTTACCTCCATCTAGTTTCTGGGCATGACCCTGGCCAGTACTTTTCCTTCCAGTCGTCTCTGCCATAAGGGAGAATACAACAAGACAAGGAGTGTGCCGGATGACTGATGCACCAAGCACCTTTACCAGGACACATTTCCGTCCATGGGCTTCAATGGCCATTTTATAAGGCAAGGCAAGGCAAGGCAAGGCAATTTTATTTGTATAGCCCATTTTTACAAACAGTTTGTCTCAAAGGGCTTTACATGGCATCGCAACAACATCCTCTGCCCTTAGACCCTCACATCCACTGAGGAAAAACTCCATAGAAAACCCTGGTTCTGGCAGACCCTGGCAGATGGTTCATTTTCCGTGTGGCTCATTGAATTTGTCTCGCTTGACTTGAAGTCCTGCTCGCCTTTGTCCGCAGCGTCCGGAGCTGTCCCATCTTCATTGCTGCCACTCTTTTGGGGGTTCGGATCGTCCCAGACGTCTTTATTTATCACACAGATAACACCACAGTCATAGATCTTAAAGAAAGGTAGATCGTGTTTGCTAGCCATCATACAGTTTGTCTTCCTCTCAGCCCACCTTTCAGGCTGGAATCGTTTCAAAGCACATCCAGCCTCATACCAGCTGCAATTTCCCTCTCTGGACATTATGGTCATCTCCCATTTTTTCACCCACGTTCTTTCAATCCAAACACATTCCTCCACCAATCCCTACATACTACTAGGAATTCCATTATCAAACTAATCAGCAGACTCCATCATCCTTCTATTACTCATTGTCACATTACCGTGTTAATCAAGTCTCGTGAAAATGGGAGCCTCCTCGCTTAGCAAGATGCTCGCTACTCACTTCCGACCCTCTGCATCTGTACTCTACAACTATGCTATGCTATGGTAGCGTTAACCCACAATCCACATCTTCTCAATTTTCGAGGTGCTCCAAATTCACCCTAACCTCATCTTCTTACGATCCGCCTTACCATCCCCGTCTATCTGACACTACCAGACTCTCTTATCTTCTTCTTCAGACTCCAATGTAGCCAGGGACTGCATGTCCCATCTACAATTTCCTCGACTCCTACCTCAGCCCATCGGAACTGATAACCAAATGCACCAGTTCCGGGCATGCAGCTAACGCATCTCTGCAATGCTCTCATCTCAGAAATATTTCCCACATACTTCTCCTTCCTAGAATAAGCACCACGTCCTCAGCAGTCAGACAAGACATCTCAGATCAACTGTCAAGGTCCATTTCACTCATACATCCTCCAGAATGACCTGAGTGACCTGTTTAGCTGGCTCACGATGTGATTCTATTTTAATCCAACTTTTGGGGGCATGAATCCAGCTCGGACAGAACAACGCCGAGACGGAACCCCCACTCTGAGTCTCCCTCCACCGGTCTCTGGTTCATCCTCCCAGACGAGACGCAACGACATCAACCTTCTCCCACCTTTACCACTCTGTACAATATCATTCATTCATGTTCATCATTTCATCCCATTACATCATCTGATGGCACATTGATGTGCCGTGGTCCGTGCTAGTGCAATGGAAGTTAATGAATTAACTTAAGTTCGGGAGCAGGGCCACGCCTCAACCACACCTCTAATCACTGGTCAAGCCTACAAATACCCGATCAAACCCTTCCTTCCTCTGTTTGCCTCGATTTCTCAACCCACCCTCCCTTCTTCCTCTTGTCTAAGCACCTCCTGGCTGCAGCCTCCTCCCGGATCATCCTACATCTCATCTCTCCATCCTTCCCTCCCTTCCTCCATCCCTTTCTTCTTAACCAGCACATTCCTTTTCAGATCTCCTCCAAGGCATCGTGGGGCATGAATGCAGCTCGGATGGAACAACGCCAAGACTGAACCCCCACTCTGAGTCTCCCTCCACCGGTCTCCGGTTCATCCTCCCAGACCAGACGCGCTGACATCAACCTTCCCTCACCTTTTCCACTCTGTACAATATCATTCATTCATCCCATTAAATCATCTGATGGCACATTGATGTGGCGTAGTCCTTGCTAGTGAGATAATGTATTTGATATACTTTTAAAGAATCCACAAAACATCACACTATTTTGAAAATGATATGACAGCCCACTTGCAATACCCACAGGTTGGGAATGACTGATATAAAGTGATTCTCTGCATGTGTAGGAATTCCTCAACTGGCTGTTGGCACCAAAGTTGATGAGGCCTGTAGTGAAACTGAAAAGAATCTGAGGAACGTCTACAAGAGCAAGTACATAAAGAAAAAGGTGAATCCCTGTCAGTCGTCTCACAAGTCTGTTACATGAATGTTTAATAATTTCAGTTTAGATTCAGTATGTTGAACTTTACATAACTTTCCAATCTGTTTCAGAATATGAGCTAAAAACTTGTGAATAGACTCAAATGTTGTTTATTTTAATCTCAGATACAGGACCTCAGCTCAGCAGTTGGTATTCCACTGAACTGCATCTTTCCTGTCAAGAACTACAGTAAAGAAGCCTCCATTGATGATGATGTTGACACTCTGATCCTGAGTGTTCTGAGGCTGATTATTGATGTCGGAGGCGACTTCGTCTTCAAAAACTTTTATCAGGGTCAGTGATCATCTTATCATATGTGTGTGTGTGTGTGTGTGTGTGTGTGTGTATGTGTGTGTGTGTGTGTGTGTGTGTGTGTGTCATAGCCAATTCAAGTCAATTTTACACAGTGGTAAAATAGAGCTAATCTCAGGGATAATTATCACCAGGAATAAATTAATGTCTTTTTCTTTTTCCTCCATGTGTTTACCTCTGTAGAACCTCCAACCCCTCCTTCGCCCAGTAAGTGATCAAATTAATCAATGGTAGAGCATTATTTACATGACTTCAACACTCCTGATCACCACCAAATGACTCTGATCCTGTTTTCTTGTCAGCTTTCAGAGAGCCTTGGAGGAAAGTATCCTGGGGGTGAGTACAGTACATGTAAATTGTCCACATGGTGACACCGTAGTTTTGTTGTGTTTCTCTGCTCATCAACACTGAACTAAATATCTCATGTATTTGTTGGATTGTGATGAAATGTGGTTCAGACATTCATGTTCCCCTCAGGATGATCTGTAGTAACTGCAGTGACCTCTGATGTTTCCTCTAGCGCCATCATCAGGTCATTGTCATGTCAGGGCTTCAGCTTCTGAACAGAAACCTGTACAACTAGTTGGAGAGAGTTCCTTGACACCTTCGGCCACGCTTAGCAGTATAGTATCAATTAAATCTGCCGTGGCAGCACACAGGTACTAAACACTGGTTCCGGGCCAAAACACCACAGCACTGAGAAAACAAAATTAAGTACACTGTCGCGACCACGCGCCACCCTGGCAAGTTAAGTTTCATAGAACAGGCTCTAACAAGTCTAGGCTTCAGGGCTGACACAGGTGCACATATTTCTGTTACTGAAACCCTGGAGTCTGGTGGGGTCCGCTGCCATATAGTATAATATTTGACTCACCGGCTGCTTCTAGCCCATCACCTGTAGCTTGGTCCGCGGCACCGGGCCGGCACCTGCTCCAGCCTCCTGCGTGCATCGACCTCCGTCCGTCGTCACGCGGTCGTGGCCTTGTCAGTTCATTTGTGTTTAGACGAGACAATAACTAAACGATAAATCAATCTTGCGGTGAAGGGGGTTCTTCCGTCAGCTCCCCGGGACAGCTGCCTCATGTCCTCTTTGGCGTTTTCCCAGCATGCCTTGCTCCTTCCGCTCACGTCAGATTTAAGCGGACAGGTAACCAGGCAACCAATCAAAACATTACACAATATGGCAGCCCCTCTTCTCAAACCTACGAAAGTGACCGTAACAACTAGGGCTGTCAAACGATTATTTTTTTTAATCGTGATTAATCGCATTTTTTCCATAGTTAACTCGCGATTAATCTCTATTAAAAATATTATATATGGCGCTTTGGACTTTCAACACTCCAAAGTGTTATAATCTCTAGACAAACAACTTTTAGACCAGACCTAGTAGGCCTACCTAATCATAACACATGATGCATGAAACTCACACAGAATTGAAACGAATTGCATCCAGTGGAAATTGCCCTTTACTTTGCTACGTCTCTGCCTGGCCATGTGCATTTGTTGACAACCGATGCCGTCAAAAAAATCAATACATCGCCACGTGCATTTGTTGACAACCATGCCGTCAAAAAAATCAATACATGGCCATGTGCATTTGTTGACAACAAAGCCGTCAAAAAATGAATGGATGGAGCTGTGGATATATGTTAGACTGTGTATATTTGTGTAGCAACCAACTTGAAGGTGGCTTACCGCCACCTACTGGACTGGAGGTCCCACACTCCAGTCCTCCAGTCCAGCAGACAGAGGACAAAATGGGCCGCGATTAACCGCGATTAAAACATTTAATCGCGTTAATTTTTTTAATTAATCTAATCGCGATTAACGCGTTAACTCTGACAGCCCTAGTAACAACACTATGAAAATTACCCCATGTTTTATCTTATAACTAGTGCTGGGCATAGATTAATTTTTTAATCTAGATTAATCTCACTGCAATTTTGGAGTTAATCTAGATTAAAATGGCTCATTTGAATTCTGATGAAGGCATTAGTGATACACGATATGAAAAATTTCAACCGATACCGATAACCAATAATTCCCTGCTTCTCATTGCCAATACCGATAACGGATAAATTCATATTTTTATATTTAACATAATATGCTCTAGCCTATCTAACAAAAGCTCTGGCTCTTCTTCTTTCATTTATTTTCATGTCATATCACACAAATATTTGTGGTCATTTGCTGTGAATAAAAAATAGCAGCAAAAGACACTCATAAGTAGGGATGGGAATTGATAAGAATTTAGCGGTTCCGATTCCTTATCGATTCTCTTATCGATTCTCATTGGGTGAGGGAAGAGAAATGGATTTGTTTGCATTAATGCAGTGGTTCCCAACCTTTTTTGGCTCATGACCCCATTTTGACATCACAAATATTGTCTGTGGTTTAGTTTATTTTTTTATTATTTTTTATTATCAATTACTAGGCATTTAAAGCGATCCCATTTGAATTCCAGGCGACCCCACCTGGGGTCCCAACCCCAAGGTTGAAAACACTGCATTAATGGCTCTAACATTAAAAAAGTAGCCAGGACCGACCTACCTGGACAGGTTAACACTATAGACCACTGTGGCTGTGGGGCAGCTGTGCTCACAGGAGGAATTTAACAATGTTTCCATTACATGGTTTTTATGCATCTGTATCTTCTCACTAGTTATTGTTTTCATAACATTCGTTTTTATGCGGAGTGAGCGAGCGAAAGAGAGAGAGGGCGCAAGAGAAAAGACACAGGGCGTAGCTACCGTTTCACGTGGCTACGAGCAAAACCTGAAAGGAAGTGGTTAGAATAAAGAGAGAAAAACACAAAGAACAGTTGACCTGTCCTCTCGACGTGAGGGAGGGAGAACCGGATGTGGCTCACAGGTTTAGTGATGAGGAAACGTCTGTCAGCTGCATCTGTCAGCAGCTGCACCACGCAGACACGCCACTAACTTTATTTTGGGAGAACAAACAGTGACATGTGGATATAAACACACTAAGCACCCTCATTTATAATGATGGTTGGTTTTAACGTAACGTAACGTCATTAATCTCTCGTTCAGTCCGGTAGAATAACGGGTCTTTGTGGGCACTGTGTAACCTAGCGATCGGCTCCAGGTAGAACAACTGTAAAACCTGGAGCTGATAAAACTAAATAAACTAAACTAATAAACTAAAGCCAGGAACACACCAGCCCGTCGGGTTGCGGCGGGGAGAGGCTTGCAAAAATAACAATCCAGTAAACAGCGACATCTTGACGTGAGAGCAGTCCACGTGTCCACACTACACAGTGTCGGCCGAGTTACACACACAGGTGTGTGTGTGCCATAGGTGTGACAGGCGATGTTGTCACATCACTCAACCCCCAGACTGAGGCTTCTGCCTCCACGCCGTGTTTGCTTTGTTCTGACCCGAACACAGCATTTGTTGTTTTTTTTTCTTTGCAAATGTGCGAGTTTCTGAACCAAACGGAATCGATAAGGGAATCGTTAAAGCAGACACGCACACGATTCCAAGAAGTTGGAGGTTTTCAATTCCCATCCCTACTTATAGGCCAAACATTTACCATATGAAATTAAAGGGCCCATATTATGCAAAATCCACTTTCTACCGGTTTTGTAGCAGTCCTATGTGTTCCCGTGGCCTTTCTATGACGCCTGGAGGTGAAAAAAGTCTGTTCACTCCCTTAATTGATTTCTACACTTTTTTGAGATCGTGTCTCCAAACGGGCGAATTGGAAGTGCTGTGCAGCTTGACGTCGCGAATGAGAGACATCTGAAGGAGGAAGTCTCCTCTCCCGGCGCAAAACCACGTCAATGTTCTCCAGTAACTTCTCATCAGTCGCACCGTGCAGTTTGTGCTGCTCCTCAGTTTCACTTGTTTTTTTATTTGACAGTTTCACACAGAACTTTCTGATGGCTGTAGGAGTCTCTCCATGTTTCTCCTTCTGCCACAGTAAAAAAGGAACATTTACATTTTTTCAGACAAGATGAAAGTCTCAGAAACTTTTTTTTGGGGGGGGGGATAAATGCCTGACCCCATCCCTATCCCCAATGTCAACATTGGCACATGTACCTGTAGTGAAAACCACACCCTCTCCCCGTGACAGCTGTGGAGTGGACGTGGTTTCCACATCTTATTTGCATTTCAAGGTGCAGACACAGAAATGGCTCGTTCTCAGGAGAGCTCTGGAGAGCCACTTTTAGATTACTGAGATGTAGAGCTGCAGATTGATTTGGGGACAATACACTACAAATACAATATGGTTGGACAATTTAGACCCATGTGAAATGGTTGAAAAACAACATAATATGGGACCTTTAATAAATCAGAAGCACTGACATATCAAATCATCATACAATTAAAACAAAAAGTGCATCCCTCGAGAAAACTGTTGAACCGAACTATAACTGGTTTATTTACAAATAACAAGATTCATATTCAAGTATTTATGCATAAGAAATACATATATTCAACCTAAAGCGCATGAGGAGGTAGCCTATAGGAACATGCGCAGATAGGCTATTTAACGACGTACTATGTACTTTACTGAATGTGTGATTTACTCCAAGCGACAGTGGTAAAGCGGCTAAAAGCTGTTTTAATTCCCGCTGTAGAGCTGTTAATATGTCACTTTATTACGTTTTAATATTCAGGGAGAATCTAACCGTGTAGATCCCCAGTTTGTGGTTAGTTTATCCAAATAATGCCTGTTTGCTCCAACGTTGTGGGAGCGGCCGACCGGGAGCAGCAGCAGCTTGTCACAGAGGCAGCTGCCGCCGGTGACTACAGCAGAGGGAAATTCGGTGGCGGTGCGACTCTTGTTTTTTTCGTGCACGTCCACGGTGCACATCTCTGACGGATGTGATTCACACGTGTTGACTTGGACTTCTTCACGCCCCGGCCCCCACAGCATTATTTGGCCGGGTCAAAGGCTTCTGGGCCAGGTATACATCCGTGCTAAATATCAAAGTGAAATTCATAGCTTGCTCACTATGTTGACCCAGCTCCCTGACCCAACTTTGAGAATAGATTAACGGCGATAATTTTCTTATCGCGCGATAAGAGTCTCGTGTTAACGCCATTAACGGCCCAGCACTACACATACATATGAATTTGCTTCTTCAACATTTTAATCTAGATTATCTAACAACATGAAAACATGAATTATTATTTTTAACATAAATTCAACAGCACTTACAGTAGCCTTGTTACCACGTACATCGTACCACAATAAAACTCTCACAGCTGTACCTGAATGGGACAGGTTTTAAACACTTTAAACACAACTTATGCAAGTGCATTTTCATAACAGGTAAGTAAAAGGCTGTAAACAAGTACAAAAGTAATATAAAATAAAACTATTTTATCTATAACTGTTGTTACTGTTTCTGTTGCTGTTCCCATACCTGCAAATCAAAAGCAGTCAAACAGAACAGATGCTCAATCTTCATGTGAACATTTTTAACTTGTGACATTTAAAAACAATAATTTATTATTACCTTTTGAATTGCCATCCCAAAATATGGAAAATCATGAACTAGCTTTTTAATGAAGTCTTGCTATGAATTATTATTTTTAGCTACTGTATAAGATCCTTGGTCTTTTTTATCATGCTCAACATTATAACCATGACACATTATTCTCTCTATTTTTAAACAGAAACAACCAAGAAGATTTTGATTATATGAACGATTATAAACCTGAAGTTGATGAGGTCAAACATGTCAGAGTTTTGATCTATGGACCAGTTGGCGCTGGAAAGTCCAGCTTCATCAACTCTGTCAGCAACACCTTAAGGAAGAGAGTGACCCAATCAGCTGCAGTCAGTGGTGGAAGCTCTGAGAAGAGTTTTACTACAAAGGTACTTGTTTTCTTGATTTTGTTCCTTTTTTTCCATCACTTTTAACATAAAGTAGATATATCCTACCTTCAAATAATCACACACTTCTTAACATGCAGTCCACAGTCCTAGTGGCCATGCACTGTGCACCTATCAGATGCTGGCGATCTGAAAACCAGTTCTGCCATGTTGGTGTTGTTGTTTAGATGTTGATACCAGTGTCAATAAGATTGATAATGTGTGTAACATCATAAATCTAGTTCTTGACACGTGTGATCTTTTTACAGCAGTACTCTGTCGCAGCGATTTAAGAAGTTCATCCTGTCTGTTTTGTAACTAACCCCCTTCACATTTGAAGATATTACATTGACAGGTCAAAATCATGTTTTGTTAGGTCACAGTGACCTTTAGACTTTTTGTCAAATCTGAAGAAGTTCAGTCAGGGCATTGTGTCCATGAGAATGGGACAGACATATGAGCCACATGAAAACAATATAATAATGTTGGTAGGAAGGAGATGTTCAAGATTCATTTATTGTCATTTTAAACATGCTTTCACCTGAGGAGAACATGTGTCCTTGGGTGCAATAAAGTGACATTAAAAGTGAATAGAAGCAGCATTAAGTCCACAGCAGTAGAGGGAGAGATGGTTCTGTTAACGAGTTAGTGAGTTTGTTAAACTCAGCCTTCTGTCTGAAGGGGGGCAAACTGTCCTTCATGATGGTGGAAGCTCTGCTCCTGTAACTGCTGACATATATTTCATTGATAGAAGGAAATCTGCAATTTATGATTATTTGGGCCACACTGCCTTCTTGTCAGCAGCACAGTAGTTTCTGTACCTCACAGTGGTGCAGGATGTGAGGATGTTCTTCACCACACAGCTATAAAAAGATGCCAAGACAGGGTGATGAGGTCAGCACACTGGTGTTACTGGGTCTTTATGACGCTGGCTGTGGAAATGTGCACCCCAGGTATTGGAACCACAGCTGCTCCATAATCAGAAAGACAAACTCTTCTGGCAAAGAGGTCATTTGGCTATTAGCAGGTTTAGCCACATTTAACACCTGTGTAGGCTACATCCACTAATGTTGGTGGAAAAGATGTGTATTTTTCAAAGAAGCAACAGGACCATGATATGAACTAAAAATAAGACCATTATCATTAATCTGTCAAATTTTATTCATGTGTCTTTCAGTATGAAACCCATAAAATCAAGAAAAAACAAGGAGCAAACTACTCTGTTGTTTTCAATGATGTTATGGGTCTGGAGAAGACTGGAGGTGGAGTCAGGGTGGACGACATCAAACTGGCCATGATGGGACACATGAAGGATGGTTACGAGGTACGACTGTCACACTTTTACCTTTGTTCTGTAAAACAAGAACATTTTGGTCAATATTTCATTGTTGTTAAATACAGGACAACCAACTTTTATTCATCTATAATCTAACCCTACTTCTCAGGGCTGTAGCAAGGAGCAGTTTAACTGAGGTCCACAGCAAAGAACAAATAATATGAAGGGATAAAGTTAAACAAAAAATGCAGCTCCTTCCTTTAATATTTCCTGAAACACAACAGTAATAAAACTGAGGTTCTCCTCATTGGTTCCAAATCCACTCTCACTAAAACTCCAAGTTTCACCATCCCCATTGATAACTCCTCTGTTTCCCCCTCCTTACAGGTTAAGAGTCTGGGTGTCTTCCTTGACAGTACTCTCTCATTCCAAACCCACATCAGTAACATTACCCGGTCAGCCTATTACCATCTACGCAACATCAACCGTCTCCGTCCATCCCTTACTCCCAACTCCACTGCCATCCTGGTCCACACCCTGGTCACATCCCGCCTGGACTATTGCAACTCCCTTCTCTTTGGTCTCCCCCACAAGTTCATCCATAAACTCCAACTGGTTCAGAACTCTGCCGCCCGCATCACCACCAGGATCCCATCCATCAATCACATCCCACCTGTTCTGCAACAGCTTCACTGGCTTCCGGTCAAATTCCGCATGGACTGTAAAATTTTGCTCCACACCTTCAAGGCCCATACCTCTCCGATCTCCTCCACATCAACACCCCTTCCCGGACACTCAGATCTGCCTCATCCATCAGCCTCATCGTGCCTCCTGCCCGTCTGACCACCATGGGGGCCAGAGCCTTCAGCCGCTCTGCCCCCCGTCTCTGGAACTCCCCCCCCCCCCAGCATCAGGAACATTGACTCATTCTCCACCTTCAAATCCCACCTGAAAACTCACCTTTTTAAACAGGCCTACTCCCTCTAACTCTCTCTCTTCACAGTACAGACTATATAAAGTATAAAGTTCATGTGTCATTAATTATCTGGATTTTCACAATATTTTTCAGTTCAAATCGGACTCACCATTGTCCAGTGATGATCCGTACTACAACCCTTCACCCTCTCCAGATGATAAAGTCCATGTTCTGGTTTGTGTCCATTCTGCAAAGTCAGCAGAAATTGAGACGTCAACTCTGCAGAAGATGAAGGAGATCAGAGCGGGAGCCAGCGACTTAGGTAAGAGCAGAGATCAGGGGTGTTTCAGTGATCAGAGTACACTCTACAGATAATCAAGTTATAACTGAAATTACTATATGTCAAGCTTCAGTATCCAAATCATAGGAGTTGTAATTGATTTGATGGTTGTGCATCATTAGCAAAAGATCTCTAGACTCTCCAGACTTAAGGATCATGAATATGATTATGCCTTTGGACTTCACTGTGAATACACTGGTGGTTATTGCCTTCAAACGAATGGTGACAGAGAGTCACAGAAACTACACATATAGTGGTTATACTCCTCTGATGGAGCTGTATGTTTACGTGGTTTCTTAAGCTTTCATAGTCGCTTTAAAGCTGGACTTAAAGCCGCCATTTACATTTACCGCCGTTTACCCTGACTATAACCTGGTGTTTACCATGACTAAAAGCCACTGTTTCGTCTGGGAATGTCCCTTAAAGAAATTAAAAGTTTTGTCTGAGGAGACTAAAAACTGAAAGAGGGAGAGTAACGGGCAAATTCCACTGGATGCGGAACGGCTGTAACTCTGCTCAATGGATCTATGATCTAATGCAGCCATGCTCTGCTCCAGCATGGCGGCAGAGCCAATGCGTATCTATTCTAGTCAGAGCTTCCACCGGCTGCTGCTCCGCTGCGTCATGGCTACAGCATCCGGCAGCCCTCCGCAACACGCACAGGTCCACTGGCACCACCAAACTCAACCAAAAATTAGTATTGCTTTAAAGAAGCCCCTTTTCTGGAACACCTCGATGTGTTAATGTTTTATGTTTGTTAGGATCTAAAGACTAAATCAAGCTGCCTAACAAATGTGGAAAATATGGAGTGAATCTGTGCATGTGCAGGAATTCCCCAACTGGCTGTTGTCACCAAAGTTGATGAGGCCTGTGGTGAAACTGAAAAGGATCTGAGGAACGTCTACAAGAGCAAACACATCAAGCAAAAGGTGAATCCCTGTCAGTCAGCTCACAAGTCTGTTACATGAATGTTTAATAATTTCAGCTCAGATATGTTGAGCTTTACAATCTGTTTCAGAGTATGAGTACAACTTGTGATCAAACTCAACTATCATTTCTTTCAATCTTAGATGCAAGAATTCGGCTCAGCACTGGGTATGCCAATGAACTGCATCTTTCCCGTGAAGAACTACAGTGTAGAAACCTCCATTGATGATGACATTGGCTCTCTGATCCTGAGTGTTCTGAGGCTGATTATTGACTTTGGACATGACAACATTGACAAAATGTTTGATCAGAGTTAGTAATTATCTGCCAACAAAACCCCATCAGATAATCAATGAGCATGTGCATGTGCATGAGTTCTTACAGCTTTATATTACAGGCAAGGCAAGGCAAGGTATTTTATTTGTATAGCCCGTTGTTACCAACAGTTTGTCTTATGTGGCATCATAACAACATCCTCTGACCTTAGACCCTCACATCCACTGAGGAAAAACTCCATGGAAAACCCTTTAACAGGGAAAACCAGGAGAAAGCTCAGGGTGAGCAACAGAGGAGGGATCCCTCACCCAGGATGGACAGACGGGACAGAGATGTTGTTACATACAAGAAAACAGTTTATAACAGAGAATGTGAGAAACGTGGAAATGTTAACAAGAGCTGATGTGATAGTGGTAGCAGCAGAATAACTTTACTTAAATATTGCCATAGTAAATGATAAAGTGACAGTTATAAATGTATGTAAGACTTTAGTCCTAACAACCTTAAACCAACCATACAGTATATTCACACAAGTATGACACAATATCAAAAACAATTGAAGCTTACCAATTTGCATGCATAATGTGTTGACCATAAATAAAAATCAAAGATCATTTGTATGGTTTTGCTTTTCTTTCTAAATTTCCAAGTAATTCATTGGATTACACTTTGACATGTATATTTGACTCGGGAACTGTAGCTGCACATCATAACTGTCTCACCACTGTCTGTGATGAGCTGTAGTTTGGTCATGGTTGAAGCAGAAGTTGAACCTACATTAGAGTTAATCATTTGTTCAGTTCATATGCAGACGATTTTCAGAAATCATTGAGTTGCATCTCTAAAATGTGTCCAGTGTGTCTTGGAGAAGATTCAGACCTGACCTCACAGAGCTCTGGTCATATGTTTGATGGTGATATGGAACGCTCTGCCAGGACATTATCCAAGAACATAACAAATACAGATTTAAAGATCTATTGAAAGAACATTTATTAGTCAAACAGCTCTCTATCTAGCTGAAGCTATTTGGTACTAATAATAATCAATTAGTGTTTGTCTGATTTACTTGAAATATCTTAAGTCTGCTTGTGAATTGGGTTCTGTTTCTGTAAGTTAATGTAATTATGAGGAACGTATGTTTTTGAACATCTGACTATCTCACTACTATGGTAATGGCTACACTGTGGAAATGAATAAGGTCCAGTAATATGTATATGTTGTTTGTATTGTTTTTGTTTTGTTGTTTTGTCTTGTTTTATCCTGTAGATCGTTGTGAGTTGTTGTGGTTATGGATGTTGTTATTGTGTTTATGGTGTGATGTGTTTTTGTGTTTATCCACTGCAATGGATAGTTCATCTGTGAAGGTAGACTCCAGGAAGAATAGCGATGGCCTTAGCCAAAGCTGATGGAGATCTAAATAAATGAAATGTTTGAACTCTGTCTTGGATGATGGCATCAGATAAGAAACTCCCTTCACTGTAAAAGCCCAAAGTGTAAATGCAAGGTCTCAGCACACCTGAAGGTACAGGGGCCTCATTTATCATTGTGGATACACATTTTTTTACACCCTTTTCCCCCCGTTTTGTGCGTACGCACTTTTCTCCGCCAAATTTGGGATCTATCAAGCCAAAACCTGACGGGGAAAAGTGCGGATATTTACATCCATTTTGACCCTGGCGTACCGTGATTTACACCTTTTCTGAGGAACAGGAGGAATTGGCGACACCGTTGCTGAGTCAGAGAACTGCAGTGTGAGAGGGAGAGAGGAGCGGAGTACATTTAGAAGAGCACAGTAGGATTTTTTGAAGTAATTGTGGTAGTGGTGGACCGTTGATGCTGGCAATCCAACCCACTCTATAATAACACTAGGCTTTATGTTAATTGATAAACAGAGCGGATTGAGGATTTTACTTTTTTGATTAGGCTGTGTGACGTCCGACAAGGATCAAACCATCCAAGTTTAAAAACACACCGGCAGCAGCGCAAACTGGTCTGCAGCTACTGAGACTGTTATTATTCTGTCACCTGAGTTAACGAGGTGCACATGAGTTTGGAGCTGACGAGAGAATAAAGAGTGAGACAACGCGGCTCTGAGGAGGAACTGTGAAGGACTCAGCTGTAATGGAAAATGACCTAAACCGAGTCCAGTAGAGCTGTAACTGTGTAGTGGGAAGGCGTGCAAAGTAATGGTAACTATCGTCCTGCTTCCTACATTGTTTTAACATCTAGGTAAAAAAAAAAAAAAAAAGATTTTCTGGGATAAAGGGGCAGATTACATAAGATTATTCTTTTTCTGCTCCCTTTTGTTGAGATTTGGGAGGTTTTTGTTTTTATTGTAGCTTATTAAAATGCAAGATCATTTTTCTGACTGTATCTGCTTTCGGAGAAGCGGAGAAGTTCCGCTTCTTTCCCCCGTCCTCCGCCCGTTGTCTCCGTTGTCACTTTGTTGTCACAAAAGTTGCTGCGCCACAGAGAGCACATGGCTAATTAAATATGCACATGCTGACCATATATAGTTGTATATAGGCGTTCCGGGGCGGAGTAAGAGGTGTGTTCACGTGTGCACCATTCTTGGGTCCGGTGTGATTTATTGCGGAGAGTTGTGCGTACGCACAGTTTGATTGATCTGAAAAAGGTGTAAATATTTAGGGTGTACGCCATTTTCGTCTTTTCGCCGTACGCAAATATTTAGTAGCAGTTTTACACCCTCTTTGATGAATGAGGCCCCAGGTGCGTAGGAGGAGGGCATAACCCAAAATGAGAAAATCAGAAGAAGCTCCTGCACACTGTCTCACTCTCAGTTATAGTTTTATTAAAGCAACGTTTCGGTCAATCATATGACCTTCATCAGGCATATCGAAACATCTTAACAATGATACATATACTGTATTGTATATATATTCCCACTATGTACAACTGGCCAATCAGGAGACTGAGGGGCTCAACCTTTGATGAGCATCACCTGTCGGGGGGCAACAACACTCAATTATACATATAAACACTTCATAAAGTCTTACATGATATGAGAAAAAAAATTTAAAAATATATTTTTATAAAGACATTTTTTAAGGAGAACTTTAGTCTCAAACAACAAAGATTATAAGTAAATAAATAGGGGCAACTATGCCAATTATTACAGTAAAACATGTTATTTATTAGTTTTTTCATCTATCAACAACAGTTCTAGGGGCTAAGTAGTCAGCATTCTATATACTAAAAAAGGAGGGAGGGAAATCCAGAGCTGAAGCAAAGGTATTTAAAAAAAAAAAAAGTATCTCCAGCGGCCCCTGGATGCACCAACAGAGGCAGGAGGAAAGACTGCAAAAAAGACGCTCCCTACAGATGCTCTTCCTGCAGGCAGTGGAGACTACAGTCAGGACAGACCAAAACCAACATTTACAACATTATGTTCAGCAACAATTCATCATTAAGTCCCTTTGGTGACGGCTGTAAGGTAAAAATCCAGAAGGCTTCCCTTCTTTTTGGTCTCCACCTCTAGGTGGCAACATAACCTGTTAAATTCCACAAAAGCGGAGGGAGGCCACGTCATATCTCATTTTGTTAAAATGGGCTGCAACTGGATAGTCCTCATCCCTGCGGCGTATCGCACTCTTGTGTTCGCTGATTCGCTGTTTGAGTTTCTGAGAGGTCTTACCTACATAGGCGAGGCCACACGGACAGTGAATCATGTAAACTACATGAGTGGATGCACAGGTGATGATGGACGTGATAGGAAACTTTTCTCCAGTGAGAGGATGACAGAACATCAATAGTTTCCATTTGGGAGCAGTCTGAGACGGGTTTGTTGTAGTTGGTTATGCTTTTTTTTTTTTTTTTTTTTACAAAATTTGCATGAACCAAACGATCTTTTATGTTTTGTCCTCTTTTATCGACGAACAAGGGCGGGTCTTTAAAAATGGAGCTGAGCTCTGGCTCTGATTTTAATAACAATGTTAACACCTTGATGTTAGGAAGGTTTCATGATGACAGTGTTCATCTCATACAGTGTTGGGATGGGTTTAGGGTCTCTTAAGCCGACCTCCAGGCTTCATCTCTAAAACTGCTGTGATGTTGGTGTTTGACCTTCAGACAACTGGAGCAGAGGAGGAGGAGGAGGAGGAGGAAGACGGTTTTACCTGAAGATCAATCTGTACTTTAGATGGTCAACGTTGTGATTAATCATAATTTATCCCCTCACATCAAGTCCAGCAGTGCCAGTGAACAGACAACATGCTGTTTGTGCCTGTGGCCTCAAGGTGGCACTGTAACCCTTCAGTCAAACTGCTGCCTCAGCCCAGAGAGCAGAGCAGGAGGTGATGATGACCACACTGTCTGATCTGGAGTCAGTCTCACTCTGATTGATCCACCGTCCTGCTTCTTCTAGAGTGCAGCCATTTATTTAATAAACACTCATGTGTAAAAGTTACTGCATGTGTTTTTTAAATTTTTTAATTTGTGTTTCTTTTTAAATTTTTGACTGTCAGACAGACTAGTGAGGACTAGTCAGACCGATGCGTTGCGAACTGATGAAGCCCTTGGATAAGAGGTGAAACGCCTTCCTAGACAAATACGTACATGTCCAGTTGCCTTAAATTCAATTTGTTGCCCCTACAAAAAATATGCTCAGTGCAGTGAATCACACAGGTTTTAGTTGATGAAAAAGACAAGACACTGTGAGTTGTCTTGATAAAGTCCACTGAGTCAGCCAGTCTGATCTTCTGAATCTTCGGGGTATAGTGGCTGTAAATGTTGTGGTGACCTAGTGGATCGTTAAATATGCAGCTGTGGAGGATCAAAGAACAACAGTGGTTGTGTGAGGACATTAAGTTTCTGGGGAAAAAAACTTTAAAATCACTGCTTAAAGACAACAACATCCTTTCTATTTTCTGCCCAACTACAGGAACCTTCTAGGATCTTCTAGGTCTAGGAGTTCCACTAATCCTGTTATATTTCATTCTGTGGATCTCAGCCGATTTATATCGATCTTCATTTGAAAGATCCGATATCGTTTCATAAAATCCTTAGATCGATCTTTTAAATGTTTCCTCTGTTAGAGCTGCTCATTAATGCCACTGCTTTTGGGTCGAGTTTTAATGTAAAATTAGTATTTTAATACTGCAAAAGATTAGAGAGTTCCATTTTTGTACAATTTGCAGCATTAGTTCTGTGAAAATCTCTTTCATAACCAAGCAAAATTGGTATTAAAACAAAGGAGAAGGGGGTCGGTCACTGCTCCCAGATCACTGACCACAGTAGAAGACTGTAATCATCACCACATACCAGTTAAAGTAGTTTGTCTTGTGGTCCAGCAGGAGGCACTCTGAACTTCACTATCAGCATCACCTGTGACAAGACAAGAGAAGAAAAGATAAACTTCAGGTTGCTCCAAGATACAGCAACTTCAAACAAGAGACAAAGCAACAGAAACAATGTAAAATGAAAAATATAAGACAACAAATACAACATGTATGAGCTGTAGAAACACAAATTTCATTTGAATAAAGTTTTGTGTTGATTTGCTTTTTGCTTTTTTACCCTTTTATCTAACGTTTTCATCTACCTTTTATTTGATATATTTATGGAGTTTTTGACATAACTTGTCAACAGTTTTAAAATCATTTTAGCTTATTTTAATAAAAATCTAACATTCATTAGTCATACTGAGCAGACAGGGCATAAACTCCAGTAACCTACATTAATATAACAACAGCAACATGAAGCCATCCAGCATCCCGGGCAAACAACTTTGTCGCAGTTTTTTGTTGTTGTTGTTTTTTAGCTACTTCCACCCCCAAAAATCTTTATTGAAACAAATTTGAACAACACTGCAATACTGACATAAAATGAACAAGCATAGCCTATATGTAGTAAAGAGTTTATCAGAATAATATTATTACAATTAAATATAATATTAAAGCAGATATCAGTGGAATGTTTTTGTTAATATAAGTCCTAAATAGTCCTATTTTCCGTCAGCAATCACTTACATGAAGTATTTCAGCCTAAACACGAGTCTCTCCGTCACTCTGCTCTGCTGTAACCCGAGGAGAAAATTTTCCTTGTGGGATACAAGTGTTATCCAATGAGGAGAGAGAACGGCATGAAGGGCTGTGTGTGCAGCCAAGGGATGCGCGTGAATGTGGTGACGTAGCACGAGGACCAATTGATGCCTGACAAGGGCGGGGGCTGCTAACTCATGGTGCGTTCAAGGAAACTCGTACTTTGTGTTTTTCCTTCCTGTGAAGTCATACCAGTTCGATCTGGTACGAGTTCACGGGTCGGAAGTTACGAGTGGCCGTTATAGGGAACTTTCACAGACAACAGGACGGTAAAAACACGAGCTACGGGTTACCTGGAACGCTACCAAGTCGTAGTTGTGACTTGAAGCTGTAACTTACAGTTTCAAAAGCCTGCCTTGAACACAGCATTAGCCGAAACGGCCGTGCCGCTGTTATCTGCTTTAAAATGTAAAAATGAAAAAGGCATAGGGGGATTTTGATGCACGCACGCACACACACACACACACACACACACACACACACACACACACACACACACACACACACACACACACCTTGTTCAAACTTTATTTGCTTGTCTGGTATCTATCATGTTAGTTCCTTTTGGTGCAATATTTAGGATGTGCAATAGTTGTAGACCTTGAAACTTTGTCCGTGCTGACCTTCTCTTCTGTTATAACTATTCTTTTATGGGTCCATGTGACATATGTTTTATGTTATGATTTTGTTTGCAACTTAGCTATATAGCACTGCTATATAAGACACATTTCCTGCAAAGGACAATAAAGTTTATCCTGATCCTGAAACTTTGCTGTATAAGCCTCAATAAAAAGATAATGCTGGGGACCTGAACTTAATGTCCCTTTTTATTTGTAAATGATTGATGGGGACAAAAGACATACAGTAAGTACAACTGTCTTTGACCTGCAGAGGCTGAGTGTTTCCTCGTGTCACTGAAAGATATCTCACGAACATCTTTCAAAGCAGATATTCAAGCAGATATTTGAAACGTTTTCCAGATGTCTGTAGCATCTCTTAAAGTAGCTGTGTTTACTTTCAAAAAGCATGGACCATACTGTCAGTACCAAAATTGTAAATGTAGTATTGAAAAGAATCAAAATCTCCCTAATTTTAAAAAAAGAGAAGGATCCTTTACTCTGCAAGAGCTACAGACCGATCTCGCTTCTTAATGTAGACCTTAAAGTTCTCTCGAAAATCCTCGCTCTCCGTCTCCAGCGGGTGTTGCCCTCAGTTATCTCTCTGGACCAAACAGGTTTCATGCCGGACCGACAGTCCTCCCACAACACCAGGCGACTACTTAATATTATCCACACACCGAGCTCTGAGACCCCTGAGTTAGTAGTATCCCTTGACGCTGAAAAAGCGTTCGATAGAGTGGAATGGAAGTATCTTTATGAGGTGATGGATAAATTTGGCCTTGACAATGATTTTATTCTCTGGGTTAAGCTTTTATATTCTTCCCCCATGGCCTCAGTCCAAACGAATGATACTCTATCACCCCCCTTCTCTCTCCAGAGAGGCACGAGACAAGGCTGCCCCTTGTCACCACTCTTATTCGCTATCGCTATAGAACCCCTGGCACTTTGGCTACGCTCAGAGAAAGGTTTTGAGGGTATCACCCGATTGGACACAACACATAAGGTCTCACTATACGCGGATGATTTGCTTCTGTACATCTCAAATCCAGCTACCTCTTTACCCGTGATTCTTGACATTCTACAACAGTTTGGTGCACACTCCGGCTACAAACTAAATTATCAAAAGAGCTAACTGTTTCCAATTAATTCACTGGCTAAGCAACTCCCGCGCTCTTTAACTCCATTCAAGTGGGCTGAGAACGGCTTTCGCTACCTGGGCATTGTTATCACAGAATCTGTGTCCAATATGTTCAGTGCTAACTTTCTGCCTTTAGTTGAGAGGACTGAGAGAGACTTTGACCGCTGGTCCGCTTTACCACTATCTCTCGCGGGTCGGATACATCTGATTAAGATGGTTGTCATGCCTAAATTTCTCTACCTTTTCCAGCACATCCCCATATACATTACTAAATCATTTTTTGACAAATTAGATAGGATAATTTCCAAATTTCTGTGGGGAAATAAACCGGCTCGAATTCGCAAGACAATTTTGCAATCTCCCAAAAGGGATGGAGGCCTTGCACTCCCGAACCTGAGGCGATATTATTGGGCTGCTAATGTACAGAAAATCTTATATTGGATGGGTGATGCACATGACTCCCTCCCTGCCTGGATACAGTTGGAAAGGGCAACGTCGCACCTCTCTTTACGCTCTGTTCTATGCTCCCAGCTTCCCCTTCCTGTAACCTCCCTAAGAGCAAACCCAATTGTGTCTGCCTCACTGAAAATATGGAGCCAACTCCGGAAGAACTTTGGCCTGCAGGGCCCATCCATTCTCTCCCCACTTTTTAAAAACCATGCCTTTAAACCCTCTAACATAGACCCTACATTTAAAACTTGGCACAATAAAGGTATCATCAGCATTAAGGATCTGTACACAGATGGCATTTTTTCGTCTTATACAGAACTCTCGTCAAAATTTAACTTGCCGGGCTCCCACCTCTTTCGTTTCTTTCAAATCAGAGATTTTGTCAAAAAGAACTTTCCCCATTTCCCTAATCGCCCCCCTGAAACCCTGACAGACACCTTACTGGCCGTGGACCCCAAACAAAAGAAATGTATTTCAGTGTTGTATAACTTTCTTTGGTCGACTGCCTTTGACTCTCTCAATCTAACCAGGACCGCATGGGAAAATGACCTGGCAATGGTGTTGGCAGATCAGCAATGGACCTCTGCTCTTAACTTAGTCCACACCTCTTTCATCTGCGCCCGTCATGGCCTGATTCAATGTAAAGCTCTCCATAGAATCCATTACACGAATGCAAAATTGGCCAGAATCTATCCCACGGTTAGTGATGCCTGTAATCGGTGTAATCAATCCCCTGCTACTCATTGTCACATGTTTTGGTCGTGCTCTAAATTGATGACTTTTTGGCAAAGGATTTTTGATACTATAAGTAGCGCTTATGGTCAGATTATTCCCCCTAACCCAATATCCGCTATTTTTGGCTGCCCCCCTGACAATAACCTCTCTGCTGCGGTGAGACGGGTCCTGACTTTCACAACATTGCTGGCTCGCCGGCTGATTCTTCTTGATTGGAAGCTCACTCGCCCCCCATCATATAATCGCTGGGTTAAAGAAGTTCTCTATAACTTGAAACTTGAAAAACTTAGGTTTTCACTCAATGGCTCCATCAAAAGATTTCATGACATCTGGGACCCCTTCTTGGAGTTTGTTGGCTCTCCTGGCCTATCTTTGGATGCAGGGGAGGACTAAGCTCAGGTCTCTCTAATCTCAGAACCCCCCCCCCCCCCTTTTTTATTTTTTCAGTTTTAAAATAATTTTAACTTATTTTAATACAAGTCTAACATCCATTGGTCAGTCTGAACAGACAGGGCACAAACCCCAGTAACCTACATTAATATAACAACAGCAACATGAAGCCATCCAGCATCCCGGGCAAACAACTTTGTCGCAATTTTTTGTTGTTGTTGTTTTTTAGCTACTTCCACCCCCAAAAATCTTTATTGAAACACATTTGAACAACACTGCAATACTGACATAAAATGAACAAGCATAAGAGTTCATCAGAATAATATTATTACAATTAAATATAATATTAAAATGTAAAAATGAAAAAGGCATAGGGGGATTTTGATTCACACACACACACACACACACACACACACACACACACACACACACACACACACACACACACACACACACACACACACACACACACACGCACACACACACACACACACACACACCTTGTTCAAACTTTATTTGCTTGTCTGGTATCTATCATGTTAGTTCCTTTTGGTGCAATATTTAGGATGTGCAATAGTTGTAGACCTTGAAACTTTGTCCGTGCTGACCTTCTCTTCTGTTATAACTATTCTTTTATGGGTCCATGTGACATGTGTTTTATGTTATGATTTTGTTTGCAACTTAGCTATATAGCACTGCTATATAAGACACAGTTCCTGCAAAGGACAATAAAGTTGATCCTGATCCTGAAACTTTGCTGTATGACTCTCAATAAAAAGATAATGCTGGGGACCTGAAGTTAATGTCCCTTTTTATTTGTAAATGATTGATGGGGACAAAGTATTCACCATCCATCTAATTACCTTGCTGTTGAAGCAGGAAACAACACAACAACGATTCACTTCCAGTCATCTTACTCTGCAGAATTGAGGAGCTTGTGGTTGACTGCCACTCTGACCAAGATCATGTTTACAGTGGAATGACTTAATTAACAATATGATGCTAAAGGAATTCATCACCCCAGTGTATTTACTTCTTACATAACTCTTAGATAACTGTACTTTATGTCTGTTGAAACAGTAGTGTTGTTTTCTGAGAAGCCAGACTGTCTAACTTTGTCACTTTCAAGGTTGGAATAAAAAGTACAACTGTCTTTGACCTGCAGAGGCTGAGTGTTTCCTCGTGTCACTGAAAGATATCTCACGAACATCTTTCAAAGCAGATATTCAAGCAGATATTTGAAACGTTTTCCAGATGTCTGGAGCATCTCTTAAAGTAGCTGTGTAAAAGCATGGACCATACTGTCAGTACCAAAATTGTAAATGTAGTATTGAAAAGAATCAAAATCATATAAGACAAAAAGAGGACCACGAGGGGTTGAAGATAATTGGTTGGTTGGTTTACTTTATTAATCCCTCTGAAGGGAAATTGATTGTCACTCTGTACGTACAAACATCCAACACACAATACTACAACATGACAAGCATTGACAACTCAGGCAGTACAGTAAGATAATGATGTTTTGGTTTCTATGTGAACTCTGGAAATAAAACTTCCTTGATTCCAAATTCTCTTGGTTTATACTGTGAAGCTGTGACCCTGAAAATACCAATATCATTAAGATGGAGAGTTAACAGCCCTCCATTCTGCAAGTTATCATCAATGAAATAGAAGAACAAACCTAACAAAGTTCCAGTTCCAGTTCTGAATGGCTTTGACTGGAAAGTTTGGACCCCACAGTGACAACACATGGATTTGTGAGAGCATCAGATTATTTGTACTTACACTGAATGATACACTGGTACTGAAGGAGTAAATATGTAAACTTTTTTTTTCATTTATTACATGAAATATGTCTAGTACAGTGCAACATTACAGGATACGACATTCTCCAATATGTCATGACCTAAACAAGGTGGTTTTAGGTCCTTCTCTTCACACAATAACACATGGGGCATGTGATCAGTATTGAACCAATAACTTGATGAGTTCTGTATAGCCAAGGGGAGAGGTGATTTTTTTTAAAACATCCTGGAAGAGAATAGCTTCAGAAATCCTGAATTTTTAATCTCTAGTTTAACTTGTTGGACTTCACTGATGTCTTTCATAAATCATGTGTTTATTTCATTAGTCTGTAGTGCCACTGAGTTATTCCATAATTCAGATTCTAATAGTTTATTCACTGTTTGCCTCACATTAATATAGTACACAAACCTCTGTGTCATTGTTTAATAATCCTAACTGTTATTTTTTTAAAGACTCTTTGATTATATTTTTCAATGTCTGAGCTCTTGAATATTTTGTTCTGAGTGGCATATGATGGCATAGACAAAAGGTCTGAATCCTTCACACAACAGCACCGTCTGTTAGACTCATGTCAGCTTTTAAAAGAGAGTGTAGTTCAAAGTGTGATCCTGTCTCAACTCAGTCATCTATTGGAACTGGGAGAAGGAGCTGATCTTTGATGTTTACTGTAATGTCCCCCACAGGGTTTGTAGTCGTATGGAGCAACTTGTTAGCAACCGCCTTGTAATATAATATATGGGTATAATACTTTTTTTGTAAGGTTGTAATATACTATAATTTTTTAAGATTTACAAATCAAATATGTCATTTTATGTCAGTTTTTACATATTTCTAACAGATTTCTATAGTTTTTAAGGTTGTGATATACCATGACTTTTAGGATTTTCAAACCAAACCATGGCATTTCTTTGTTATGGAGAATGTTCAAAGGAGGTCCAACAACACTTGTAATATGGAAAAACAAATTTATTTGACCGACGCGTTTCGGCTTGTGACCTTCATCAGGGTCACTTTTAAAAGAGGAAGAAATATAAAGGACAGAATAGTCAAAGCATACCAGCCTAAAGTCACAAACAGCAGACTTGCAATAAATCACCTTCAAGGTAACTTTAGGTGTGGTACCTGCATAAACTGTCAATTCACCAAAAATATTAAACAATTTAATCACCCTGTACTTTATTGTTATTATTATTATTTTTTTTATAATCGTTTTCCTTTTTTAATGTTCAATGCTTTGCTGTTTTTTTTCTGCTGATCACTTTTAATGCATGAATGTGTTTACTGTATATTTGATTGGTTTTGTGTGTGTGGTGCTGTGGACCACCTCATGTGATCACCTCACTGCTCTCTGGTCCATGACCAAATGAGGTGCTTGCCATACCAGTGCTAATTGGTGTATATGTCACAGGTGCTTCCAACTCACTAATCAGCACCAACTCCCCATTGGTTGAGACGTATGCAGGGGATTGGTCAAATACATGAAAATCTTTTTCAGCTGTGTCTATTTAAATGATGTGTTTAATGTGTTTCTCTATGACCCTGATGAAGGCCACAAGCCGAAACGCGTCGGTCAAATAAAGTTGTTTTTCCATATTACAACTTTTGCTGGAGCTCCTTTGAACATTCTCCACTGTGTTTTCACTCTCCATGCACCTTGTGGATTGGTGAAGTTGCGCCAGAGACCACTTGCTATTTTTTTGTTATGGTACAGCAGAACCTATGGCTTGAGTATATCATCGTATTGTGATAATATGAAAATGAAGCACTACAAGTAGACCCATATTCTAAGGGTTACATTTAAAACTGTATTACAGCATGATCAATATTTAGTGTAAATGTTGTAGAGTAGAGTAGAGTAGAGTAGAGAATACTTTATTCATCCCTAGCAGGGAAATTCAAGTTAGTCCAGTAGCTCACACAACAATGACAAAAAAGATGAACACAAAAAACATTTTAACAAGTGTTACATAAAACGATTGCAGCAGGAACAAATGATCTCTTAAATCTTTCAGTTCTGCAGGTCAGGGAGATGAGCCTTTTGCTTCGGCTGCTCCTCTGACCTGAGAGGGTTTTGTGTAGAGGGTGTTGGGGGTCACCCAGGATGGTCTTCAACTTACACCCCATCCTCCACTTAACCACAGCCTCTACCAGCTCCGCTCCCTCCCCCATCACAGAGCTACATTTTTTGATGAGCCTGTCTAGTCTGTTCCTGTCCCTGACCTTGATGTTGTTACCCCAGCAGACAATAGCAAAGAATGTAACACTTGCAATGACAGACTGATAAAACATACGCAACATTACATTACAGACATCAAAAGACCTGAGTCTTCTTAAAAAGAAGAGCCTGCTTTGTGTCTTTTTGTACACATAATTTGTGTGTACGGACCAGTCCAGCCTGTCATCAAGGTGTACTCCAAGGTACTTGTATGACTGAACCCTCTCAATGTCCACCCCATCCACAGTCACAGGCTGTAAGGATCTTTTGGACCTGCCAAAGTCAATAATCATTTCTTTGGTCTTTGATGTATTAAGCAACAAGTTGTTCTTGTTGCACCAGTCTGTGAACGCCCCCACCAGGTCCCTGTATTCATCTTCCTGTCCCTTCTTCACACATGCCACTATGGCCGTGTCGTCAGAGTACTTCTGAACATGGCAAGATTCAGATGTGGATGTGAAATCTGCAGTGAAAAGTGTGAAGAGGTAAGGTGAGAGCACAGTACCTTGTGGTACTCCTACACTGCTCACCACTGTGTCTGACATGCAATTCCCCAGCCTCACATACTGTGGCCGCTCTGTAAGATAGTTATAGACCCACAAGATGATGGTTGGATCTACACCCATCTTCTCCAGCTTTCCTCTCAGAATACTAGGTTGAATTGTGTCAAAGGCACTGGAAAAGTCTAGAAACAGCAGTCTCACATATCGCCCAGGTTCATCCAGGTAAGAGTAAATCAACATGTAGATGATTGCATCGTCCACCCCAATGTTCTCCCGGTATGCAAACTGCAAGGGGTCCACAGAATGCTGTACTTGAGGTTGAAGGTGACGAAGTAGTAGTCTCTCCAGAGTCTTCATAATATGAGAAGTCAGGGCTACTGGTCTGTAGTCACTGATTCCTGCTGGCCTCGCCACTTTGGGAACCGGCACCAGGCACAAGGTCTTCCAGAGAAGAGGGATCCTACATGACTGCAGGCTCAGGTTGAAGATGGTACGGAGAGGCACAGCCAGCTGGGCAGCACAGTCCTTAAGGAGTCTAGCTTGAGTGATGGGTTAGAAAATACACTGCTCATAAAAAGTTAGGGATATTGGGCTTTGGGATGAAATTTCAGAATGCACCTAAAATAACCTTTACAGATTAACCGAATTTGACCTAAACTTTTGAATGCACATATCCAACTGTTACAACATAACATGCTGTTCTCTTCATCATGCTGTTCACATTCTGACATCATCAGACCAGACCACCCGTATAACAATCCATCAACAGTACCTAGCCATGTTGAGGATTCAAATGGGATGTTCTCAGAGGGAAGTTGCCACTCAGCTTAGAGTGTCACAGAGTATCATCAGCAGGTTGAACAGAGAGACTGAGAGTCACTACAGGAGCTAAATGTGTTGTGATCTTCTGATTTAAAAGTGTAATTTACTCTGTGTGTGTGCTGGATTGTTGCTGTTCGGTCATCTAGGAGCTCAGGTGCCTATAGGAAGCAACGTCATTCTTGTAGTCAGGTGTTTGACCCGGAAGGGCAAAGGGCTTTTGAGCACCGGTGCTAAGATGCTTGTTATGCTGGAGTTTTGTTTGTTAATTTGTTTATTAAAGGACAAAGCCGGGCGAATTCAACTCTGGGGTGTATTTTCATATCATTTTAGGTCTAAAAGAAGGAATCTGAAGATTTTCAGTTTAATCGCTCCTGTTTTGCGGTAGTTGCATCTGTCCCCGCGTCCCCACGGCAGCAATGAATGGGAGTGGATGTAAGTTCCGCTGTTTAGGCTGTTTCCAGCCCTCAAAGCCGCAATTTTTTTCCACAGACAGCGTCAGATGGAGACTCAAACATGCACCGAGAAGTTTATTTACTTCAAGCAAGCCGACATGTTTGTAAAACTAGATCTAATTCAAAGTCTCCCGGAGTCTCGCGCGAGACCCAGTTGCCGTGCGCGGTGTGTTCACATGCAGTGGGAAAAGCTACCGTTTGTGTCATAAACACAGGAATATCAACTCTTTACTTGCTTCAAGTAAAAAAAACTTCTCGGCGCATGTTTGAGTAGCCACCTGACGCTGTCTGTGGAAAAAAATGTACACTTCAAGCAAGTAAAGAGTTGATATTCCTGTGTTTATGACACAAGCGGTAGCTCCGACTGCGCCTGAATACACCAGCACTGCAACTTCGGGCTCGCGCGAGACTCCGGGAGACTTTGAATTAGATCTAGTTTTACAAACATGTCGGCTTGCTTGAAGTAAATAAACTTCTCGGTGCATGTTTGAGTAGCCATCTGACGCTGTCTGTGGAAAAAAATTGCGGCTTTGAGGGCTGGAAACAGCCTAAACAGCAGAACTTACATCCACTCCCATTCATTGCTGCCGTGGGGACGCGGGGACAGATGCAACTACCGCAAAACAGGAGACATTAAACTGAAAATCTTCAGATTCATTCTTTTAGACCTAAAATGATATGAAAATACACCCCAGAGTTGAATTCGCCCGGAATTGTCCTTTAATGGGAAATTGGAAGAAATGGAGCTGGACAATATGCGCTCACACCAAAGAATAAATGTAACTGTGCTGCATCTGAAGAATGTTTGGACTTTCACTGAACACAACCAGTAGTATATGACAGAATCAAACAAGCTTTATCAGACTTAATAGTCATAAAAAAGAAACATGGACGTCATTTGGCCATATGATAAATTACTGAGATGTCAGATTTACTGACATTTTTTGTTGCAGTATACCCATGAATATTGTTAGATGATGGAATGACCGTTTCATACTTCTACTAAAATGCCCTACTTTCATTTTATATTATCAGTGTATGATTTTTTTTTTTTACATTTCCATAAATTTCACCCAAAAGTCGAATATCCCTAACATTTTGTGAGTAGTGTATGTCAGAGATCAGGGTTTGAATTGTTTGACATCTAATTAAACAAAAAATACTTAAAGGCATAGAAATGACACAATGTGGTGTAAAATTAGATGAAATTATTTAAACTCAAGTCATTGTGGAATTTTGTTTTACCACTTTTATTTCAGCAGATCATTTACTCAGAGACATTTTCATTTCAAAATATCTTTTTGAAGGGTTTTAATCGCATGTTAACATGACTTTAGCAACATAGTGATCTATTTAAACAAACATTTAATTTAAAGGATCATAGGGCAGGATTTGCGAGAAAATACACATGCGTTTTATGTTTTGTTAAATAATAATGGGTGAGGAAGCGTTCAAAACCAAAAAGAACGAGCCCACCTGCCTATCTCTCCATTGCCTTGAACGGGGTCTGTGCTGCATAATGCGCTGCAATTCAGAGGGTGAATTTCGCGCGCTGGCCGGCGGACCTGACGTCAGCGCGTCCACGACTGCCTTCGAATGGTTCTATGGAATGGATACATGAGGGCAACTGCGGTGGATCCAGATTACTGTTTGGGAAGCTCTACGCCCGCCAGCAAACGACCCAGCACAACTGAAAGCCCTGTTAAAAGCCATACTAGAAATCATCTATCACCTATCTACCCCCGCCCACTCTCTCTCCCCCTCCCTTCACACACGCACACAGCAGCAGGCAGGTCACTAACTTACACACCCTCTCCTTCATCACTACTGTCTTATTATTAGCCGTTAGCCGCAGCTGGAGGTTAAAAGCCGACGTTATAACTTTAACAACGTTATCAGGGAGGTGGACAAACGTCTTATTTTGCCCGGACACGTCCACTTTTCACGTCCTGGCCGTCCTGCCCTATGATCCTTTAAGGTAGAGCATTCACAGTTAGCATAACAATATTAATAAATTCATTAATTAAATCTGACTGTTTACAATTGATTTTATGGACGCTACAGATAAAGATCATCAGAGCTGCTAGAAGCAAGCAAACAGGCTCTGGTTAAGAGGGCTTACATCCACTACTATCCTTACCACGACCCCTATCCTCACCACAACCCCTATCCTCACCAGGATAGGTATCCTCACCACAACCCCTATCCTCACCAGGATAGGTATCCTCACCACAACCCCTATACTCACCAGGATAGGTATCCTCACCACAACCCCTATCCTCACCACGACCCCTGTACTCACCACGACCCCTATCCTTACCACCACCAACAACAACACTACCACCAGCAGCCCTATCACTGTGTTCCCATAACCAGTCCTCTATTTTAGAGACTGCATTCTCGTTTCTTTGACATCTCAATAATCCAGGTGTGGTCTCGTGGAAGAGAACATCAACGTCCATGATGATCTGTCGATAAGTTTCAGACCAGTTTGTCCCTGATGTTGAGTAGTCGACATCTCTGGTGTGATGCATCATCACCAGAATGACTCTCCTATCACCTGTGGACACCGGAGAAAGTGAGAGAAGTGTGAGATGGAGGTTACTGTTGGAGAATCATGGAGAGCAGGAGGCTCTACTCATTAACTAACAACTACAGACCTCAGAGGGTTTTTCTGTTGTTGATTATTATTAATTATGATGAAGAGAACTGAAGTGGAAACACATGAAAGATTGATCAGTCTCTGTGCTGTGATGGACTAATTCACAGGTACAGACTGAGAGCATCTGTGAATTTATATGGATTATTTCTGGGCAAAATGAATCATAGGCAACTGGTTAGGCTGACTCCTCCTCGAGACTTACGGTGAGCAATGCGGCCGGCTCAGAAACTTCGTTCAAACTATCAAACTAGGCAGTGTTGATCAAATATGAATCAAGATTCTGTTACTGCACTACACATTTCCCGCCTCAAATGTTTTCAGAAACATACTTTAGTGTGTTGTTTAACTGTAAAATGAGATCGTTTGTGACCCGGCCGCCATGTTGGAAACAGCAGAGCTAAACTCAAGCTCTGCAGTACGTCACACAGAACCGCCCACTCGCCGGTGCGCTCGGCAATCCGTTGCCACCAGAGTTGGTGTGTCTGTACCATCACTTTCAACCACCGCTCCGTCCAGACTCGCACTCTCGCGGAAAGCACTAGGGGTGTCAACAATAATGGATTCGGCGATGCATTGCAATGCGGGACATGCACGATTCAGCATCGATGCGGCAACGTGCCATAATCGATTATGTCACTGTTTATTTTCTGGCCTCAAATAAAGTTGTGAAGTTTCAATTACCTCCGGGGGAGGCGCGTGACATGCCTGTAGCTACATGCTAAGGGGCAGCACCAGCAGTAGCAGTGTCGCCGCTGGCTTTCTTTTTCCTTTTTTTATTTTTCACCCGTGGTCGGGTTGAGAATTAATTAATTAACGCTCCTGAGTCCGGCCGTGTCGGGTCCGAGACTCAACAAGCCGGTCGGGTTTTACCGTTACTACAGGCAGTAGTTTTACCGTTACTACAGGTAGTATGCCCGTTTATCACCAATAAACACAGTAGAGGAGGGGGAGTGACTGAGCTCAGGCTGGGGGGTCTCTGATGCAGAGAGAGAGAGAGACCTCCGTGCCGTGTAAAAAAAATAACAACAACAAAAAGTGTCAGGACTTCCTGTATCTGGCCCTTCAAAATAAAAGCCCCGTAGTCTTTCATATAGTTCAGTCATATTGATTTTGAGTTGATGTTGACAAGACACGGCTCCAAAGGTTTGTTTGTTTTTTCCTGCGACCAATCGACCAATGAAATTTTGGTCGGCTAATTTTTGGGGGCAGCCCTAGAAGTGATTTATGTTTTCTTTTTCAGGTTTAAAAATCCCATATCCAATACCCTGTACCATTCAATTTTATTTTATTTAATGACATTTTGTCAAAGATACAGGAGAGTGATAATACACACATAGCAGCCGATAAAATCTGTTGTTCAATATCTCATGACTGATGAAAAATTTGCCGTGTTGTGTGCAGTAGAATTTTGATGCATTGCAATGCATCGCAATGCATCGGCGAATTGAATCGAATCGAATCGAATCGTTACCTGCTGAATCGTAATCGAATCGAATCGTGAGGGCAGTGCCAATGCACACCCCTAGAAAGCACCGACGATTGGTCCAATTTGTGGAAAAGTTGCGGTGATTGTACAAAATTGCAAGATCGCAAAAATTGGTTGAATTTGCATTAATTGTTGCGATTGCAACATCGCGAATTCCTGGAGGGACTGTATAGTAGGTGATAGGGCTGTAGCCGGTATCCGAGTACTCGAGTACCCACTCGGCTTGGGCGGCATCCGAGTACCATTTCACCTACTCAGATACAATTTACTATAACAAATTTTATCCTACCTGGGAAAAAATCCCGCTACAGTAGATGTTTATCTGACAGTGCTGTTTCTAGATTTAAAGAGCTTAGTCCAGCAGAGCTTGCTGCCATATCTTGTAACAATATAATGGGCAGTTATGCTGATTTCACCCCCATGCAGGTGGACTATCTTGTGGATAGCACTGCAGCAGCACTCCTTGGGACACTTCATGCTGTAGCCCCCCTGAAAAAGAAGATTATCAACCAGAAAAGAATGGCTCCCTGGTACAGCTCAAACTAAGATGCTGAGAAACTGGTGCATGCATTTATCACTTCTAGGCTAGACTACTGCAACTCTCTCCTGTCAGGATGTCCGAAAAACTCTCTAAAGAGTCTCCAGCTGGTCCAGAATGCCGCAGCAAGGGTTTTGACAGGAGTTAGGAAGAGAGAACACATCTCTCCCACCTTAGCTTCTCTCCACTGGCTTCCTGTAGGATTTAGAATAGACTTCAAAATCCTTCTGCTGACTTATAAGGCTCTTAATGATAAAGCTCCAACCTATCTGAAAGAACTAATCATTCCTTACTGTCCTACCAGAGCACTCCGCTCCCAGAACGCAGGTCTGTTAGTGACTCCCAGTATCTCTAAAAACAGACTGGGAGGTAGAGCCTTCAGTTACCGGGCTCCTTTACTGTGGAACCAGCTCTCTCCATGGGTCAAAGAGGCAGACACTCTAACTACATTTAAGTCTAGACTTAAAGCAGATATCAGTGGAATGTTTTTGTTAATATAAGTCCTAAATAGTCCTATTTTCCGTCAGCAATCACTTACATGAAGTATTTCAGCCTAAACACGAGTCTCTCCGTCACTCTGCTCTGCTGTAACCCGAGGAGAAAATTTTCCTTGTGGGATACAAGTGTTATCCAATGAGGGGAGAGAACGGCATGAAGGGCTGTGTGTGCAGCCAAGGGATGCGCGTGAATGTGGTGACGTAGCACGAGGACCAATTGATGCCTGACAAGGGCGGGGGCTGCTAACTCATGGTGCGTTCAAGGAAACTCGTACTTTGTGTTTTTCCTTCCTGTGAAGTCATACCAGTTCGAGCTGGTACGAGTTCACGGGTCGGAAGTTACGAGTGGCCGTTATAGGGAACTTTCACAGACAACAGGACGGTAAAAACACGAGCTACGGGTTACCTGGAACGCTACCAAGTCGTAGTTGTGACTTGAAGCTGTAACTTACGGTTTCAAAAGCCTGCCTTGAACACAGCATTAGCCGAAACGGCCGTGCCGCTGTTATCTGCTTTAAGACCTTGATTTATGACAGGGCTTTTAGTTAGGGCTGGTTCAGGTAGTTTGGCCTTGGTGTCTCGCACTTTCTCTGTGTTTCTGCAGATCCATCGGAGCTCCATCTCTCTGCACCAACCGCCGCCTGTATCGCCCCGACCAGTCTGCCATCCAGTCCTCCCATTGAGCTGGCCTGTTCTCCCTGCCTCCCTTGCCCACCAGAAGCTTCCTTCTTCAGCTGTTGTTAACATTTCCACGTTTCCCACATTCTCTGTTGTAAACTGTTTTCTTGTCTGTAACAACATCTATTGCTATGAAAAGCGAGACAAGGGAGGCAGAGGCTACGCTGCCTCCCTTGGCATAACTCTACTAAACGTGAGCTGCACGTACGTTCACGTTGCTTTGATGAATTGTAAACACACAAATGGCCCCCTCGATTTTAGCGTCCAGCAGTTTAGCAGCTAATTCAACAGCAGTGATGGATAACTGTACCGGAGCTCAACAACTTAATGAGCGTCATTTGAGGAATAAACGGCAGCTTTTACCTGACGGGAGACCGACGCCTGAGCTACGGTAGCTAACAGCTAGCAGCTTTGACGTAGTTACTTTCTCCTCCCCTCTTTCTCTCTCTCTCACACACACACACACACACACACACACACACACACACACACACCATCTGTCATATCTGTTGTAAACCTTTGTTGTGTAATGTGAGCGGTGGTCGGTCCATTGTTGCGATCCTGTTATTGATGAGTTGTGTTTTAATAACAGCTGATCTGTGTAAGTTACTGTAATGTTAGATGGCGTGGATTGTGATGAGAAGGTGTTGCAACGCACACATTTTAAGACTTAGGTTTTGCACAATGGTTCGCACGGATAGGCTGTTTGTTGTGACTTTCTTGTGTGATAAGCTGATTTGCCGAATACCCCCGTCCTCCCGTCGTCTGTGATCACCTGCCTCCCCTGTCCTAGAGGTCACCGCACGTCACTGGTGGAATCGAACCCAGGGTCGCTGCAGCGGGGCATGCGAGACGCCCGCAGCTTGGCGTATTTAATCAGAGATTCAATCAAGTGTTTCAGTGACGGACGGTGAGCGGCCTGACGCTGCGTCATTAACGCCGCCGCTGCTTTATTGTCGGGCCAGTCGCACTGTTACCGTACCGATGAGCTACGTGTCCCCTTTCAATCTCCTCTCCCTCAGCCTCACGTTCTCACCCCAGCTGTTCTGTTATCAATAAACCTGACGATGACACTGCAACACAACTACACAGCTGTTAAATGTTTGGCTGCTTGTTTGTCATTCAGTGTCCAGATTGTCCAGCCAGGTCTGTGAAATGTTGTGACTGTTTCATTCTGAGTGATATTCTGGATGCACTGTAGTCTCTGTTTCAGCATTTTCCTCCCACTGCAATATGTTTTAACAGGCCAAGTTTCTGAAAAGCAGTGTTGTGAATAACGGGAAAATATCTTCAAAATATGATTAGGGCTATATATATTTTATGATTTTATCTATCCATACAAAAACAACATAACTGGGTCGGGTATGTTGTTTTTGTATTTTGTGTCACATTGTTTTATTGTAGTGGCACACTCATTGACAAGAAAATTTCTAATTGGCACTCCATGTCACAAAGGTTGCCTACCCCTGGTATAGATTATAGATATACAATGACAAACACAGTTATCAGAATATGACCAAGCTGAAAACAGGTGTGTGTGTTACCTGACACCCGCATCATGGCTGCCTCCACATCTGACCCAACACGAGAGCCGATTGGACAGAAGAGAACAACCAATGCAGCTTCCTGTAAGTTTGTCTTCTCCACCTGAAGCTGCCTACGAGTTTCCACCTGTTTCATCAGAGCTTCATCAGCACCAAAGGTTTTCCCTGTAGTGATGGTATGGACCTTCACTGTCCTCATCATTCTGCTCATCCTTCCTACAAAACACGAAGGAGGGAAACAGTGAAGCAGCAGCAGATTTACATGATTTACATCAGCCGAGACTCTCACCCACCTTCATAACCAGACTCTGGAGGTGTCCTGTGATTTACTGCAGAGAAACAGAAAGCATCATTCAGGAGTTTTTATTTACTCTGGTTGATAAACTTCATAACATAATAAATGAAATAAAACTGTGATACAGTGTGGGCTGCCTCCACAGAAATCTGATGATCAGTCAGAAGAGAGAGTGTGCATGTCTTCAGTGATGAACTCACCTGGCTCACTTAAGCGTTTTCTGACATAGTCAAAGAATTTGATCCGCTCCTTGTCACCTGAGTGCTGCTGATAATATTCTAGCAAAGTTTCAGCAGCTGTAGAGAAAAAATAAGTTGTGGCATTATTAATAGTGAATGATTGAAAAGGTCAGGTTGAACATCATAGGATTGAGTTCCTCCAGCATTTTGTTCTTTTCTGAGATTGGCAATTAATTATAAACACATTACCCATAAACAGTTAGTACACACCTTTACAAAGGTTAGAATCAACACGGAAGGATTTGAGTTCGACCAGCCCTTTGTTATTTTCTGCCATCTGAAACATGAAAATAAAGAATTCAGTTACACACACACACGCACGCATGCACGCACACACACACAGACTGTGGATTGGGTGAAAGTGTGGGGCTATCCTAGTGTTCTCTCAGAAGCATTTAACATCATTATTGTTAAAAAAGTCAAAGGTTTGTGGCTTTGTCTACTGACTGGTGTTACAAAGAAGCTACTGTAGCTGCTAACGAACTGCAACTTAACACTCATTATTCATTGAAACAACATGGCTGTGCTCTGTTTATCTGAAGAAGCTCTATATTTACAATTAAAGAAAAGTTCTGGTGATGTTTGTGTGAACAGAATAATTTTACTAATGTTGTTCAAAGTGGAACAAAAGAGGAAAGAGATAAAAACCGCCCCCACCTCATGTAAACAAGGCCAAACAGAGACTGTTAATAATCAGGATCCTTACCTTGACTGTGGTGAATCTGCAGCACAGAGTCCAGTGAGGAGGCTGAACGACACAGAGCTCTTTACCTCACACTTTCACTTGTCTTCACATTTATGGACCATGTGACGTCCACCAGTGATATGAGAAACAGCTCTGTAGCTCCACTCCCTGATGCTTTCAGCACCCACTCCATGATTTATCCCTCTTACTTAGAAATCACACTCAGCAGTTTCAAACAGGACAAAGTCAAAGTCAATGTGTAACTGTTCATGTGACAAAATATAAAAGTTTATGGGACTTGCATATTATAGGACCCCATTTCAGAATTGTGGTATAAGTGTTTAATCTGTGTTCAGCCAGGGTCAGAGGTTGCAGGTGTTGTTGTGTAAATCTCCTGAGTAGATAAGTAACATATACTGTAACATCTAGGTGTGGTGTGTTTATGAAGCAATGGTCAGATGGTCTTCTCATAAAGCTCATGGAAGATGAAAGTGAAACTAAATCAGTAGCTACATAAAGGACTTGGTTCAGCAGGATAACTGGATGCTGCTCTCTGCTCTGTCACCTGTCAAGGTAAGAACTCTCTATCATCATTATAATCACAGATTACCGTGAGACATAGACTTTAGCTATTCCTAATCCTATTCAAGGTAAAATCTATAATTTATATAGAGGTCTAAATGTGAAACAATGATTTATCTAATAATCAGAATGACATGATTTCAATTAAATAAAAAAATGTAAAATGTATTTCTCCTTTCATAGTCATGGGACAGAAACCGTCACGTAAGTTTAACTTTTTTCATGATGATGAGTTTTTCTCTATTGTTTGTGCAGCACTGAGATCTAATGTCTAATGTTGTTTCATCACTAAGAGAAATTAGGGTTTGGATATTAAACATACAGATACTGAACTGGAGCACCTTGAAACAAAACATTAGTTTGGTCATAGTAAATTAACAGGATCCGATCCGACACATCAGTGCAGTTCACGCAAGATTTTTTGTGACCATGCTCTGAACAAATGGACCAAAAAAAATGATTTAACTTCAGGAAATAGAATAAATGTCTTCTGCCTCTTGAAATGATTCTATCTGTCTTACTTACTTAGGCATTGTTGAGGAACATCATCATCATCATCATCATCATCCTCCTCCCAGTGAGTAAACAAATCAATATTTACATTAATTCTGTTCATTATCTACTACAGGTTGTCTTTTCAGCCTCACAACCCACCCCAATACAATCACTGTATAAACAAAATTCTCAGTATGTCCAACAGATTGCAAGTGGCTTGGCTCTGTAATAACATGTGGACAAATGGGTCACACTACATAATATGGCCCGCGTCTTAGGGCCGGATTTACTAAAGGTTTGCGTGTATTAAAACGTGTGCAAACGTGATTGCACGCGCAAACACATGTGGAACCTGATCTACTAACCGGACGCACCGAGGATTGCGTCTCTCAAACGGGCAAAATAGCACGTGCAATCCATTTAGCGTGTTTGCCTTGATGAATATGTAAATATGGGCGTTTCAGCCAGAACGTGCAGAATACTGGGAGGAGTAGATGCAAATCGATTTATTCAGCCTGTGCAATGTGATTTACCAAACCAGGAAGAGATTGCGGTGGCTGTTTTTGCGTCTTTATTCACCACGTCTGAAAACCATGTACTAACTGATACAACTTTGCCAAAACGTATGCGTTTATTGATTTGATACCTGTCAGAGCCCCGTGATCTTACATCTCTGCATTTCCTCACGTCTGGGTAATTCTGTAATAGTTTTTCAGCCATGTTAAAAGTCTTTTACGCGCCGTTACGCACGGGGCACATCTGTCCTGCAGTGCGCTCCTCTCCTCTACTCTCCTCTCCTCTCCTCTCACCTGGCTGCTCAGCTCCGTCTCTCAGTCCCGGTCCCGGACTGAGACACGTCACCGCTGCCTTCACCTGTCTTTGATCCCTCTGGTCAGTGGTCAGAGCGTTTAGATCCGTGTGTCCCACCTGAGCTCTCTATTAAAGCAGATATCAGTGGCACGGCCGTTTCGGCTAATGCTGTGTTCAAGGCAGGCTTTTGAAACCGTAAGTTACAGCTTCAAGTCACAACTACGACTTGGTAGCGTTCCAGGTAACCCGTAGCTCGTGTTTTTACCGTCCTGTTGTCTGTGAAAGTTCCCTATAACGGCCACTCGTAACTTCCGACCCGTGAACTCGTACCAGATCGAACTGGTATGACTTCACAGGAAGGAAAAACACAAAGTACGAGTTTCCTTGAACGCACCATGAGTTAGCAGCCCCCGCCCTTGTCAGGCATCAATTGGTCCTCGTGCTACGTCACCACATTCACGCGCATCCCTTGGCTGCACACACAGCCCTTCATGCCGTTCTCTCCCCTCATTGGATAACACTTGTATCCCACAAGGAAAATTTTCTCCTCGGGTTACAGCAGAGCAGAGTGACGGAGAGACTCGTGTTTAGGCTGAAATACTTCATGTAAGTGATTGCTGACGGAAAATAGGACTATTTAGGACTTATATTAACAAAAACATTCCACTGATATCTGCTTTAATGCACTGGATCATGGGCGGCACACACACACACACACACACACACACACACATTATAGGTGTGTGATTGTCGTTGCAGCTGCTGCCTGTTCGTCACGATATGACTGTAGTGATTTGTGTTTATTCATCTAAACAGAGCGTGAGAGAGATGAACACACATGCTGTCATTGTATGCATTGGATCAAATGTCATTCTGTCCCTTCGTCCATCCAGCTCTCTGTCCATTCTCTCCATGGCGGAAATGATTACAAATTATAAATGACTTTTAACACGGCTGAAAAACTAAAAATACGTGCCGGAAGTGAGCGGGAGTTATACTGTACGTCTGTGGAAGTTGGTGTTAAATCGGTGGTAAGTGAGTGGTAATTACACTCTAAGACGTGGGCCGTAAAATGTAGTGTTACTGACAAATGATATCAAATTGCTAAAAGAAAAATGCTTTAGTCTTTGTCAGACATCCAAACATATCATGTTGGCAATACTTATGAAGCAAAGGCACTTAGGCACATGGGGCACAGGCATTACAGCCTTATTAAGTGTAGCCCCCAAAACACTTACTCGTGGATCAGGCTTCAGGGAGATGTCATACGCCTCAGTATACTTTTCATATACAGCTGTTCTACACCATCCTCTTTGTAATACTGTGTGTAATAGGGGTGAGAGAAAAAAATCGATTCACATAAATATCGCGATATCTTTTTTTGACAATTTTTAAATCGATTTTTTTTTTCAAAAATCGATTTTAAAAAAATAAAAATAAATAAACTTTGAATTGTTTTTTTTTTTTAATTTTTTAAAATATTGTGCAATGTGCATTTGTTCGCCCTTTTTACATACAGAGAGTACAGGTTTTGAAAAGAGTTTAAGTTCACTTTATAATGGAGTATGTTAATTTATAGGCTCCTACAGTGTTTGTGTGCAGATAAATGTTAAAATGCTAAAGACTAAAAATCGAGAGAATCGTCAATATCGTAGAATCGCAATTTAAATCGAATCGCCATCCAAAAAATCATAGAAGAATCGAATCGGGAGAAAAGTATATCGTCCCAGCCCTAGTGTGTAACCATTTCTGTTGATGATTGGATTAAACTATCAGGAATAATTAAATGCCCTCTTCTGTTTCCTCTAATAATTCTGTGTCTTTACCTCTGTAGGACCTCGGACCCCTCCTCCTCCTCCTTCTCCCAGTAAGTGATCAAATCAATAATAGAACATTAATCTCATGACAACAACACTCCTGCCTGACACTAAATAACTGATCCTGTTTTCTTTTCAGCTTTCAGAGAGCCTTGGAGGAAAGTACCCTGGGGGTGAGTACATGTAAATTGTCCACATGGGGACACCGTAGTTCTGTTGTGTTTCTCTGCTCATCAACACTGAACCAAAATATCTCATGTATTTGTTGGATTGTGATGAAATGTGGTTCCGACATTCATGTTCCCCTCAGGATGATCTGTAGTAACTGCAGTGACCTCTGATGTTTCCTCTAGCGCCATCATCAAGTCACACTGGCCACATTAACATTTACATGAGAGCTTTAATTTCGAATAAAAATTTAATTCTAAATAAAAATTAATTCCGCTTTAAAAAGACCTTGTAAACACCTAATTCCAAATGAAAATGATTATTCTGAATTAAATTCCTTAGTAAATTGGCTGGTTTATTCTGATTTTAAATCTGAATTAATGTATTATTCTATCATGTATTCTGGTCGTTCTGTCCTATGTTGTTCCCTTGTCCCGGGATGCAGCAGTGGGCTGAGGTAGAGCAGCTGTTGAACTAATCGTTGGCTGTGATTCGCCAAACATTGTGCCTAGGGCCGGGACTTTAACGCATTAATTACGATTAATTAATTACACAAAAATTAACGCGTTAAAAAAAATTAACGCATTTTAATCGCACTTATTTAAATTTTTTTCAATTTTTTTTTTTTTTTTTTTCTCACGTGTGTCTACGTGCGGTGCGCCCGCACGCGAGAGAGGCGGCAGTTTGAGAGGCTGACTGGCAGAGATGAGAGCTGGTGAAACACTAGCATGGTTATTAACACCATCTCTGATCTCTGCCTGCACATAGATACACAGACACGGGCGCATGCTAAATGCGCTATATCGTGCTAATTGCTCAGCTGCAGCGCTATATCTATGACCTGTCACTGTCACAGGTGCAGCTCATTATGATAGGACTTCACCCTCAGAGCTGTCTGTCTTCAGACTGTCCTGACCTGTCCCTGAACATCACACAGGGACAACATGGAGCTGCTGTGTGATTGGTTACTGAGTTTTATTAATGTTTACATCAGGCTGAGTTCAACGAATCAATTTATGCTACTGTGATTTAAGTAGCCTAGTTAAATACTACAGTAATCATCATAGTGTATTGGAAGGAAAGACCATTTAATCTGTATGTATCAAATATCCATTAATGAATTAATTGATAATTTGCATCCCTAGTCTGTTGGTCTTGGTTAAAGCAGAAGTAAGTGGTCCGGTCGTTTTGGCTAATGCTGCGTTCCAGGCAGGCTTTTGAAATCGTAAATTACAGCTTCAAGTCACAACTTACGACTTTGTAGCGTTCCAGGCAACACACTCGTGTTTTTCCGACCTGTTTTACCGGTGAAAGTCACTATAACGGCCACTCGTAACTTCCGACCGGTGAACTCGTACCAGATTGAACTGGTACGACTTCACAGGTCGGAAAAACACGAGTTTCCTTGAACGCACCATAACAGTCCTCGTCCCTACGTCGCCACATTCACGGCGTTCCTTGGCTGCACACACAGCCCTGCATGCCGTTCTCTCTCCTCATTGGATAAAAACTGTAGGATACGATAAATGTTTTCTCCTGGGCTCAGAGCAGAGCAGAGTGACTGACAGACCCGTGTTTCAGACCAAACACTCTATAGAAGTGATTGCTGTCGGAAGATACAACTATTTAAGACTTAGATTAACACAAATATATCACTTACTTCTGCTTTAAGTACCACCTTGAATGCTTAAGCTTATGTATTCAGTCATTCAATGGTATACTTAAATCCATGTGAAAAAAAAAATGCTTCTCACTGTTCTCAGGTCAAATATTTATATGCGATTAAAATGCGATTAATTGCGATTAATTAATTACAAAGCCTCTAATTAATTTGATTAATTTTTTTAATCGAGTCCCAGCCCTAATTGTGCCACAATAAAACTGTAACTAAGCTCAGAGCACAGCTATTACTGACATTTTATTCTCAATTTTTTAACAGAAACAACCAACAGGATTTTGATTATGTGAGGGATTATAAACCTGAACTCGATGGGATCAAACATCTCAGAGTTTTGCTCTATGGACCAGTTGGCGCTGGAAAGTCCAGCTTCATCAACTCTATCAGCAACACCTTAAGGAGGAGAATGACCATTGCAGCTGAAGCCAATGCTATGACCTCTGAGTCACAGAGTCACACTAGAAAGGTACTTGTTTAAAGGAATAGTTCAACATTGTGGCAAATTGGCCCATTGCTATAACCCCTATAGTCATAGCAGTAGGTTCCTTACCTTTAATTGTCGGTGCAAGCTATTTTTAGATTTTTTAGAGCTACGGAGGCTCATGGGATTTCTTGGTTTCCCTCATCAAACTCATCAAATACACAATTCAACAACTCCACAACGCTCTGGTGGACAAGTTGTGAGCTGCACATTCACCACGCTGAGATAATAACACAACATTACCACACAGAGTTGTTTTAGAGGGAAATTCATGCAAAACCGCTGATGCGCATTCCTTCAGCAAGCAGCCTCTGCATTTACGTCTAAAAAAACTCTGTCTGGTAACGTTCTGTTATTATCTCATAGCATAAGATAATAAGTGGTAAATGTGCAGATGTCACAACTTGTCCACAAGAGCGTTGTGGAGTTGTTGGATTGTGTATTTGATGAGTTTGATGAGGGAAACCAAGAAAGCTCACGGCTCTGCTCCGCCATTCTAAAAATAGCTTGCACCAACAATCAAAGGTAACGAACCTACTGCTATATGGATTATGGCAATTTGCCAAAATGTTGAACTATCCCTTTAACGTGATTTCATTCTTTTTTTCCACCACATTGTAGCAAGTGCTAAGTGAATAGAGTAGGTAATGGGCTAATCAGAAGATAAGGCGGGAGGATTAAATTGCTCTGATGTACAGAATGTGAATGAAAACCAAAGACAACGGAAGTTTGAATTAAGTAAAGTGTATTGTACACAGGTGAGAGTTATATACAAAATATACAGCTGGCCAAAAACTTGATAGTAATAATTGAATTATCAATAGACTAAGTCTCGTTCAGTATACTTCGATTCAACAGGCAATGATCAGTCACACACACAAGTAGTAAATCACACCAGTATCAAAACCATGCAGCAAGTTGCTGCCAGCCCCAAGAGTCTTTTCTCGTCCACCCCAAAAGAGAGGGAGAGAGAGAGAGAGAGTCTGTATGAGGTAGGTGGTTGTGTATTGTCCGGGAAGGGGGGAGAAAAGGGGATTGGGCTGGTGGTTGTGTGGGTGAGGGTGTGTGTGAGGGGATGCCTGGAGTTGAGCACAAAGTGCTATCGTTGGTGTCTTGCTGCTCAAGCAGACACATGGGTCTGGTTCCTTCCAGTCCTAGCTCGCCATCAGTATCTCAGGGCAACCTGGCCAATTCCGCTGTTCATTCAAGCACACAGTCACTGACTTGACCCAGATCGGCGGCCGTGGATGCATCAAGCGATCGGCTTTCTGCCACAGACAACGCCGCTGCTCCCACGCTCAGTTCATTCACTCTCTCAGTCTGACCTGCTGCTACAGCTACTGCCGTCTAACGTGCCTAGTGGAAGCTCTGATTGGCTCAACCAACTCTCACGAGATATACACAAATCTCGCAAGAACAACAATGATGACGTCATGGTTAACAGGTATCTGGGACCTGGGTTACAACATACAAAGAGATCACTCAACTTGGTATTAACATTTGTTGTAACTGGACCTGCATCTTTCAGTAACATAAATAAAACCCATCGAGAAATAAAACTGACTGTCTGGAAATGGCTGATATGGTGCAGTAAAAAAGGAGAGATCCCAAGGCACTCTTGAGGTGTAGCAGAGGTTTTGCTTTGATAGACTGAGAAACGCTGCCCAGTATTTCTATTACTGTGTGGAGATCTCCAACAACGGAGTCGGGGAGAAAGCAAGTGGGACAGATCTGCCCAGTCTCTGAGCAGCGCACGTTTCACAGACAAGCCACAAAGCAGAATGTAAACAACGTCACGCGGTTCAGCACCTTGGACAGCTGCGCGGGGGGGGGGGTGTCGGAGTAGCGGCGTTTCGAAGTGGGGGTGTGTCGTAATGGAGGGCTGTACCGGTACACACATAATTCCACAGGCAGGAACAAGAGGAACAATCAAATCAATTGGGAGTAGGGATGCACATGTTTAACCGTTTAACTGATAACAAGAACTTTGACCGTTTTTTTTTTTAATTAGCTTTATATCGTGAACTAACGGGGGCGTCAACACATGCAGACTTCCATGTGCCTTCAGTCATATTTCCCAGCAAAAAGTTATGTAGGAAGATCAGACAACAAATGTAGCCTACACAGACATACAGCAGATGTGCATCACCTGTAATAACAGTGCTGCGCAAAAAAAAACTTGGATGATCTAACCTCCATATGAGTGCGATCAGCTGAGACAGAGCTCAGTGGATGTGGCAATCAGCTGTTGCAGAGCATGTGCATGTTTAACAACAACAACAAAAAAAAAGCGATCACCCCCGCAAGCGATTCATTCGGTTAATGGGCGTCGGTTAACAGTCAAAAAAAAAATTCTAAATGTGCATCCCTAATTGGGAGTCCATGGTCCAGTCCATGTAGATATTCATAGGCTATTGTGCCACGCATTGGCGAGTGTTGGTGGTTTATTACATAATGCACCAAATTATTACATTTTCTTGCAACACCCGCAATTTGTAATAAGTGACGCAAAATGTAACAACTTATTACAAAATGTGGCAAAGTTTATTACATACTGCGTTCAAGATTTTTATTACAAAATGTGGCAGATTATTACATAATGCGGCTTTACAGCGCGCCGGTGCAAAGATGCATTCTGGGTGGGGTATGAGTGACCGGAGCAGAATTGGAGCGTGAGATAAGGCTCCTCTCCACCTAGGGGGACATATTATGCAAAACTCACTTTTTCATTGCTTTAGTATGTTTATTTGCGTATCCAGAGTGCCTCCTCACCCCTAAAATGTAAGTTTTGACAACTACGTCAACATTTTGTAACTGCCATAGTCAGAAAATGTGTCTCTTAACGAGCTGTTTTAATATCACCTGGCTTATTACATCACAAGCTGATTTGAATATTCAAGCCCTCGCTCCCATGGTTACCATGGTTACCTCAGTTACCAGAGCAAAGACTCGTTTAGAGGGGGTCATTCCTATGTTCCCACATTTCTAACTTTTGTTGTTACTGAAAATAACTATGTCCTCAGCCCTTTGGTCCCACCATTGATTGGGTTTAGGCAATGAAGCAGAAGTGGTCTGGTCGTTTTCGCTAATGCTGCGTTCCAGGCAGGCTTTTGAAATCGTAAATTACAGCTTCAAGTCACAACTTACGACTTTGTAGCGTTCCAGGCAACCCACTCGTGTTTCTCCGACCTGTTTTACCGGTGAAAGTCACTATAACGGCCACTCGTAACTTCTGACCCGTGAACTCGTACCAGATCAAACTGGTACCACTTCACGGTCGGAAAAATACGAGTTTCCTTGAACGCACCATAACAGTCCTCGTCCCTACCTCACCACATTCACGGCGTCCCTTGGCTGCACACACAGCCCTGCATGCCGTTCTCTCTCCTCATTGGATAAAAACTGTAGGATACGATAAAAGTTTTCTCCTGGGCTCAGAGCAGAGCAGAGTGACTGACAGACCCGTGTTTCAGTCCAAACACTCTATAGAAGTGATTGCTGTCGGAAGATATAACTATTTAAGACTTATATTAACACAAATATATCACTTACTTCTGCTTTAAGTTTAGTAAAAAGACCCGGTAGAGGCTAGACAGGCCAGATAGGTAGAGAGAGCCCAGAGGGAACATAGGGCTGAGGGAACATAGGGCTGTGGGAACATAGGCACGCTCCCGTTTAGAGCAGGGCTGTGAAACTGGTGTGTAGAGAACCCAGCTGTGCTCAATCTGTTGGTTGTTACTAACGTTACTTTTAGACATCAAGGTTCCATGTCAAGAAGCAGAAGTGAGCATAATATGTCCCCTTTAAAAAAAATAGCCACTCGGGGCATCGACTGGCGCAGAAGGTTAAGCAGGCGCCCCATGTAGAGGCTAACAGTCCTCAGTGCAGGCAGCCCCAAGTTCAAATCCCGCATCAGGCAGCCCTTTCCTGTATGTCATTCCCCCTCTCTCTGCCTCCATGTTTCCTTTCTCTCTCAACTGTTCTATCAATAAAGGCATGAAAAGCCCAAAAATATACTTAAAAATAAAGAAATAGCCGTTCCCCACTCAACACAAAATCCTTCCGTTCCACTCCTCTGCAGATTAAATTACGACTGCGCTACGCCACAATATAAGAGCTCTATATTTTGACACTGATGCCAGACGGCCAAACATTTTCCAGGAAAAAAATGATGTTTTGGTCCGGGAGGTCCAAGCTCACAGTGGCAGAATATACAGTATGGTAGCACAAACAGAACTCCACGGACTGAGCAGAAATGGTAAATGGTCTTGTATTTATATAGCGCTTTTCTACCTGAAACGATACCCAAAGCGCTTTACAGTACATCACATTCACCCATTCACACACACATTCACACACTGACGGCGGAAGCTGCCATGCAAGGCGCGAACCACGACCCATCAGGAGCAAGGTGGGTAAGGTGTCTTGCCCAAGGACACTGCGGCAGCAACCGGGACAGAGCGGGATTCGAACCGCCACCCCTCTGATCATTGCACAACCCGCTCTACCACCTGAGCCACTGCCGCCCCAGTGTCGCAGAACTAGTTCGGGAGGAGGTTACTAATCAGATTTGCCCTGATACACTAAGAACAGCTGCTCGGTGTGAAAAAACTAACAAAAAGCACACCCTTTTCCACTAATAAAGACGAGTCCAGTTCCAGACAGTCAAAATGTTATGATGCTGTGTAAGGGCGCATGACGTCCGTCCGACTACCCATTTCTCCGACCATACATTTATTTATTTTTGCATCCATTAGTCCGAACTCCCATTTCTCAGAGTTAAGTAGCCCTAACCCTTAACCTTACCCTAAACCTAACCTTAACACCGTAGAATGGGTAGTCGGAGAAATGAGCCGTCGGACTTATGGGCAGTCGGACTGATGTATGCTCCCCGCTGTGTAAAGCCCTTTGAGACAAACTGTAAAAATGGGCTATACAATACAATTGCCTTGCCTTTAACACCTGTGTTCATCCAGTAATGTATTTTTTCAAGGAAGCAACAGGACAATGAAACTACAAAGACCATAATCATTAATCTGTCACATTTTATTCATGTGTCTTTCAGTATGAAATCTATCAAATCCAGAAAGGAGACAGAGGGAACTTCTACCCTTTTGTTTTCAATGATGTCATGGGTGTGGAGGACGAGACTGGAAGAGGAGTCAGGGTGGAGGACATCAAACTGGCCTTGATGGGACACGTGAAGGATGGTTACAAGGTACAACTGTCACACTATTTCCTTTGTTCATTGAAACAAGAACATTTTAGTCAATATTTGTTCTTAGTTAAAGGGACAACGAGGAGTTTCTATTAGGTTATAAAAAAGTCTCACGCTAATGTGGATGAATCTACGTTACCCACACTTGTTAATGGGCCCTTTTTTTAAGAACTATTATACATATTGTTATTATTATGATTGCTATTATTATTATTATTATTATTTTATTTATATTTACTTTTTTTAAATTTATGTTTCTGTTTGTTTTGTAAATTTGTTTGGTAGTTTTGTTTGTGGGGGAGACATCGGGTGGGATGGGAGGAGGAAAAACCCCACTTATGTATTGTTGATTTGTAATGAGATTTTTCTGAACCAATGTGGAATAAATAAATAATAATTAAAAAAGGGCCCATTTTAGATAACTATATCGTTTTGTCTCTATCGCTATTTTGTTATTATTAGTGGTGGTGGAAATGCTGGGCGAGCCGACCAGCGTTTCTTTACTTTCAGTTTCGTGGCGAGTCATGAGAATAACGCAGCTGAATCTCCGTTTATGGTGGGAACTACGACGGTATGTGATCGTCTTCCAACCTCTGACTTTAAAGCAGAAGTAAGCGATATATTTGTGTTAATATAAGTCTTAAATAGTTATATCTTCCGACAGCAATCACTTACATAGAGTGTTTGGTCTGAAACACGGGTCTGTCAGTCACTCTGCTCTGCTCTGAGCCCAGGAGAAAACATTTATCGTATCCTACAGTTTTTATCCAATGAGGAGAGAGAACGGCATGCAGGGCTGTGTGTGCAGCCAAGGGACGCCGTGAATGTGGTGACGTAGGGACGAGGACTGTTATGGTGCATTCAAGGCAACTCGTAACTGGTGTTTTTCCGACCTGTGAAGTCGTACCAGTTCAATCTGGTACGAGTTCACGGGTCAGAAGTTACGAGTGGCCGTTATAGTGACTTTCACAGGTAAAACAGGTCGGAAAAACACGAGTGGGTTGCCTGGAACGCTACAAAGTCGTAAGTTGTGACTTGAAGCTGTAATTTACGATTTCAAAAGCCGGCCTGGAACGCAGCATTAGCCAAAACGACTGGATCGCTTACTTCTGCTTTAATTCTTGATGAATGAAAACATGAGTCCGTCTTGCACCGGTCAAAGAATTTCACAGTGCGGAGGCTCATAAATGTAGTGTGGAAACACTTCACTTTTCCCAAACTCCTCATTGTCCCTTTAATGGAGCTTGAGGCAAGATCAAGGAATAAAACTCATTAGCGATACAACGGCCGTAGCGGCCGTCAGGGTTACTGCAGCCATCAGCCAAGCTGGTGCGGGAGCGCGCGTCAACTCTCCACAGCAGCAGCTGATGCTGTGACAGTGACACTGTGGCTGAATTGGAAACGGCACAACGTTACTATACCAGTGTTTTACATTAATCAGCCGCCACAGTTTGGTTTGGGTCCACCGCAGCAGTCTCTCACAGAAAAAAAGAACAGCTTTCACACACACACACACACACACACACACACACACACACACACACACGTCCCCTGGCTGTTAATAAACAGTAATGCGCCATGCCGCGCTCATTGTACAGTGCTCAATTTACCGCGACACCCGGAGGTTGACCGCCCAGGCATCAGGTCAGCACCGGCCGCCTCTGTGAGCCGCTGCTGCCGCTCGGCTGCTCTAGTGGCGCTGCTCCTCCCAACACGTCGGAGAATTTCCTTACAGGCGTTGTTTGGATAAACTGACCACGGATGAATCAATCGGCTCATTGTAAAACTATTTATTTATTTATTGAAGTAGCCTAAATATGGTGATTTTTGTACGTACAGAGCCCCAAGGCTGCGCTGCTCACACACACACACACACACCTGAAGCTTCACTTTTCATTCAAATGAACTAATCCGACTGCCACAGTGCCACTGTTGGATTTCATCCAGCATTTATCTCCTAAAAACAATTAAACGAGCCGGCAGAAAACCTCTAAAAACCTGTGGGGAAGTTACTGGGCTGGTTTTCTTCCCTGGGAGGAGGACAGCTGCTGCCCAGCCGATGAGCTCAGCTCCCCGGCTGCAGCCTCTGTGACGAGCCGCTGCTGCTGCTGCGTGTGTGTGGCTCTGCACTCCTCCGAAAAATGTCGGAGCAAATCTACTTAGTCAGACGTTATTTGGATAAACTGACAACAGATTGGGAATCTAAACTGTCACTTTCTCGCATGAAAAAATAAAAATAAAAATATTATGTAAGAAAGTGACGTTATTTCTCTACTCGCTGCTCACATAACTGTTCAGGCTGCAAGACATCCGCCGACCGCTGGGCGCAAGCGGAGGAAAGCCGAAGCTGTCGAGGACGCGCATGCAGCGTCATTTGACGTCACATCCGCGGACAGCGCGGGAAATTCGGACCCAGAATTGCAGCGCATTATGCAGCACACAGCCTGTTCAAGGCAACGGAGAGATACGCGGGTGGGCTCATTCTTTTTGGTTTTGAACGCTTCATTGCCCATTAGCAGTAAAAAAACTTAAAACGCATGTGCATTTCTTGCCTCATGAACCTTTAAACACAGGAATTTTAACTATATCCAAGACTTTTCTGTATCGCTCATACTCTCTCTCCATCAAAACAACCTGCTGCTCTTGGCTGAAATCAGCCCGTTTTAGTGAGGAAGTAGAATAAAATGACGCCAAACGCCTTAATTGATGTGAACGCGCACAGAGCATGAAGCTGAGAGCTGGACTTAACAAACCAAGTTGATAACCAGCTTCGTAACTCGGACCGGGACTTAGTTGAGCTGCAGCATGAACACAAAGCCTGGATCTGTTGAGTCTCCACTACAGAGAGGACCCACAGGGCTCTGATGGCGACATGCCACCGTTTCGATCATGGTACGTTTGTTGTGCAGCGTTTTTTTCTTTTCTTTTATGGTTGTTGTTGTTTTTCTGGCAGCATAGATGCTTTCTTTAAAAAAAGAGGGAAAAAGATTGTGTCTCAGTCGTCACGTAATCCCGCGATGGCGTATTATCACACTCCAGACCTACTCTCTCTTTTTTTCTGGACGTTTTTCCGTTTTTAGCAACATTGGATTTTAAAAATGTCGCTGGCTTTCTCTTAGTGTCACATTCTGCTTTGAGTCCGACCAATCAGAACAGAGTAAATCTCAAGCCCCACCGGAGCTTTTTCAGGGCGGATCCGAGTACCTACCCCCAGGCAGGGACTCCGTTCGGCCCTGTAAAGGTTCTTGTCGTGTCGTGGTTCCTCCAAAGGTTCCCCTGTGGGGGAGGTTCCTGAAGTGGGGACACGCACCAACGGGGCTGGCCCTGGAAAATTACCCCCAAGTTCCTGCAGTGGAAACCCGCCTATAGACTCCAAAGTACTTGAAGGTTTTAACCTGCACAATTTCCTAGCCATTGATGGCCACAGGGCTCTGATCACCCACTGATCTAGGATCCAGCAACGTCTCAACAGTTTTAGTTGTGTTATGTAATATGCAGCAAGTGGGCATCACACCAGTTGACAAACTTGTAGACTGCAAGTTGATGAACACTTATGGCGCATTTCCACTAGCGCGCTTCGGCTCGGCTCAGCGCGCTATTTGCGTGTTTCCACCAGCACGCAGTAGGCTACCTGTAACCAGGCACTTTTGGTATCACCTCGGCCCTGGTTCCAAGCGAGCCGAAGCGTTACTAAAAGGTGACGTCAGCCGACTGCCTTCCACTGATTGGCCGATGAGTGTCGTCACTGGAAGCGACGACCGACAACAGAAATGTTCCTGCTGAAGCCTGTTATTACCAGAGAATTTCTAATATTTAGACTGGCTCTGTTATTACGTGACTTTATTAAGTTTTAATATTTTTTCATGCGAGAAAGTAACTGTTTAGATCCCCATGTGTGGTTAGTTTATCCAAACGACGGCTGTTTTAAGTTTGCCCCGATGTTTTTGGGAGAAGTGAAGCTCCAGGTCCGAGCAGCGACCGGTTCATCACAGAGGCAGCAGCCCGGCTCCTGACGTGCTCCGCCGGCCAGCCTACCACCGTCACCCCGGAGAGAAAACGACCGCTAATTAACTTACCCGATGGCTTTTAGAGGTTTACCACCGGCTGGTTAAACTCTTTGTAGGGGATAAATGTTGGTCTCATTGATGAAATCTAACAATTGTGGCTGTAGCAGAAGTTTGTTTGTGGTTAGCAGCACTGCCTTGGGGTCTGTACGCACAGAAAACACCACATTTACATCAATAAATAAATGTTTTACAATGAACCAGGCCGATCTCAGAGCTGGCAAGACTCTCCGGTAAGGCATATTGAACGGTTAAATGCCGTTAACGGGACGAGAGCAGTCAAAACGGCGGTTTAAAGCTAGCTACAGCGAGGGTAGGTTCACTTCCTGTTTACAAAGTAAAAGCACCAATTCTATCGCAATGGCTTTCCTTATTATAAAAGGCATTTTGTGAAAATAACCGGAAGTGCGTTGCTCACTACGGCTAGCTTTAGTAACGCCGACTTCGTTGAAACAAAATTGTAAACAGCTGGTATTTTGTCAGATTTTCAACACGTTGGGGATCTAAACAACTACTTTATCGCCTGAAAATGTTTCAAATGTTGCTGAAGTTATATATCTACAGAGTTTAGAGCGTTGCTCAGCGCCGGGTAAATGACGTCTCGGCGGCACTAGTGATACTCAGTTGTAATGGAAACACAACCAAACCGAGCCGAGCCATGCCGAGCCGTATCGAGCCGAGCTAAACCAAACATACTAAATTAGTATGTTTGGTGAGCATGACAGTGTCATCAGAACATTTTATTATGAATTAATTTGGCTCAGAACTGACACAGTCGTTGGTATACAACGTGAACAGAAGGGGTGAACTAACACACCCTTGGGGGGCACCAGTGCTGCATACAGCCAGATCAGACAGAGCTGAGTTAAACTTAATCTGCTGTGGCCTATCCAATAAAAAGGAGTAGTACCAACAAATTAAAAAAGGGTTAACATCTAGCTGAACTAATTTCTTTAAAGTAATGTGTGGTTGAATGAGATTGAAAGCGGAACTAGTAGCCATTTGAGGCAGAACGTTTCACCTTTCAAATGAGCCATAGTATGTGTTGTGGCAATAATATAAAATACACTGTGGCTCTACAAAAATCGTTAAAAATTGTCTAAATTGCAGGTTCACTTGACTAAACCTTTGGAACATAACATGGCACTCAATGAGTTAACAAATTGTTGGAGTGGTAGTGGTGAGAGACAGTGGAGGACCTTGTAAAGTAAACAGATAATAGCAATGTAAATCAGCTGGTGATGGGGTCACAGCAGAATTTTTTTTTCATAGTACAGACTTTATTAAGTTTACTGTATGTCATTATTTATTTGGATTTTCACATTATTTTTTTCAGTTTAATCCCTCGTCTTCATTGTCCAGTGGTGATCAGGACTACAACCCTTCACCCTCTCCAGATGATAAAGTCCATGTTCTGGTTTGTGTCCATTCTGCAAACTATGCAGACATTAAGGAGTCAACTCTGAAGAAGATGAAGGAGATCAGAGAGGCAGCCAGCGACTTGGGTAAGAGCAAAGATCAGGGGTGTTTCAGAGACCAGAATACACAGCTACAGATAATCAAGTTATAGCTGAAATAACAATACGGATAAATACAATGTCCAAATTAGGGGTGTAACGATTCATCTACAAATCGATGAATCAATTTATATTCCTACGATCCAACTGGATCGATCTGTGCTCGGCAAGTTGGCCTCCCTGGCGACATGGATCGATCTAAAATCGTTTAAAACGGGAAAAAAACGATTAAATCGATACTAGGAAATTGCACATTGGATTTAAGCACGGCAAATGTAATATGTTTTTTGTTTGTTTTTTATTGAGCTTTTATTGTAAAAGACACACGTTAAACCAGCCATAGGAGGCCACTGTCTGACCCACGAGTCCGCGACGGTACTGGCTCTGATCTGAGGCACCTGTCTTAAAGCAGAAGTAAGCGATCCGGTCGTTTTCGCTAATGCTGCGTTCCAGGCAGGCTTTTGAAATCGTAAATTACAGCTTCAAGTCACAACTTACGACTTTGTAGCGTTCCAGGCAACCCACTCGTGTTTTTCCGACCTGTTTTACCGGTGAAAGTCACTATAACGGCCACTCGTAACTTCTGACCCGTGAACTCGTACCAGATCGAACTGGTACCACTTCACGGTCGGAAAAATACGAGTTTCCTTGAACGCACCATAACAGTCCTCGTCCCTACGTCACCACATTCACGGCGTCCCTTGGCTGCACACACAGCCCTGCATGCCGTTCTCTCTCCTCATTGGATAAAAATTGTAGGATACGAGAAAAGTTTTCTCCTGGGCTCAGAGCAGAGCAGAGGGACTGACAGACCCGTGTTTCAGACCAAACACTCTATAGAAGTGATTGCTGTCGGAAGATACAACTATTTAAGACTTATATTAACACAAATATATCACTTACTTCTGCTTTAATATGAAACTAAGTGAGTAACATGAGAGATAAGGTGCCCACATGTTACGTTATTTCGATCTCACCCCACACTGTAGGCTAAGTGTATTCTTGTGGAGGTAAACGTGAAGACGTACCGAGTGTTGGAGAAACACATGACCCGCAACAAAAGGTGGCAAAGTGACTGGACTGATGAAGTTGTTTTATTTTACTGGACCATGCTGACGCTGAGAGTGACAAAGTGACAGCTGACGCTCCCTCTCTCTCTCCCTTTTCTCTTGCTGTGGCTGCGGCTGTGTGTGTGTGTGTGTGTGTGTGTGAGACTCCGACAGTCTCTCAGTTGTACAGATGCTGAACATTTTGCAGATGGTTTTAAAAGACTGCACTAATGGTAGCCTATATACAGTGGGTACTAGTTTCATTTGGACGTTTCCCTCACGTAACGCGTGATTCACGTGTTGCGTAAAATTGTAGGTCACACTGTAGCATCGTACTGAGATGCAGCTCAAAAGATTTTGGGATAATTCCACGTTTGACCACAACGTAGCTGCAATGGAGAGTGGCGGTGTTCATAGGCCATAGGTAGCCTACTTCATTTGCAGCTGTGGTCGAGAGAGCTAGAGAGTGGATGGAGAGAGGGACCGCTACGCCGGTCAATCAGATCAATGTGGTTTTTTTATTGTATCCCAGTGGTTACAGTAGCCTACGTTCAACAGGATCAGTGGTTCTCAGCCTTTTGGGGGGCCCCTGCATATTTCTGATCTCTCCTGTAGCCTGGCTGGGTGGCTCCAAGTTTGAGTAGTTTGAGTTCTGCAAGTTCTGGTGAATGTAACAATCCACTCATAGACGATCGCTACGTCCGTGCCAGCAGCCTGGACCCGATGCTGCTGGACTCACGAGCGGAGCAATAATGCACATCTGTCAGCAGCTGCTCTTGAAGGGACAGATTAGATGCTGATTTTGTTAACAATGACTTTGTTGCATCCAAACATTTAGCATATCTGTCGGGTGCTGTCTCTTATCCGGTACAAAGTGGGAGATGACAGAACTACTTTTATCGAGGGAAAGCTACATTGTTGCGAGTTGACTCCGGCCGGCGTGTGCACATGCACTAAGCCTGTGAATATTCTCATTTGTCCCGGACTCCCGGTCATAGTTATCTCCAGGAAATTTAAATCGAATGCAACTGGACTTGGTTATTTGTCTAGGAAGACGTTTCACCTCTCATTACAAGTTACAGTTGCATTCGATTTAAATTTCCTTGAGATAAGTGCACACTGTTTCTGCTGTCAATTCGGTCATAGTTCATTTGTAACGTGTTTTCTTCATTCTTCATTAGGCTAATGTTAACACTAGAACCACCCAGATGGTCTCACACAGACGTTTGTGTTTTTCTTACGTAAATGACTTTGTTTACATTAAAACTACAGGTCTCTCAGTCCGTGACTTTTCCATGTGTGATGGTTTCTGAAGCTTACAACTTACACAAATGAAACATTCGATTTCTGGGCATTTATACCTCGGGCCGACAATAGCTAATGTGTCTGTTAAGCTGGTCCTACAGACCGCTGCATATAAACCCCACTGTAGCGATTTTCACCTAGCCTCGCTTTCAATAAAACACACACTAGCATTCTATAGCCTAATTGCAATCAGTGAAATATATGAAATCAATATAAAACACAATTTAAATATGAGAGTTACTGTTGCTCTAGTTTAATAGCGCTGCAGCTGCATTTGCCGTGCGCCCCTGTCTGTATGTGAACCTGTGTCTGTCTATGTGCAGGCAGAGATCAGAGATGGTGTTTTAAATAATCATGCTAGCGTTTCACCAGCTCTCATCTCCGCCAGTCAGCCTCTCAACCTGCCGCCTCTCTCGCGTGCGGGCGCACCGCACTAAACACACGTGAGACATGGACACATTTATTAGGGTCCGGGCAGCTAAGCTGCCGGGACACTATTGTATTCCTAGGAATTCTTCTTCTTCTTCTTCTTCTTTCTTTCTTCTTCCAAGGAAGTCATACTTCCCATGGGCGAAAACTCACCAAACTTTGCACAAAGGTTCAGTCCCATGCCAGATTCACTCAACTCCAAGGACATGTGCCCCCCCCTCCTAGGGGGGGCACAATAAGCGTTTAAATTTAAAAACTTTAAAAATTCCTACCAAACCAACGGTAGATGCTACAGTGTTGTAGCCTCAATACTGCTGAAACTTTTGTCCACTTAAACTTATTACAAATTATGAAGTCCATCACTCTGTTTTTTTCAATAACTGTAAAACTTTTAAAATGTATCTCCTCCCACAATTTTTGCTCAATTGACACCAAACTTGCTACAGAGCATCTCCAGACCGTCCTCCACAAAACTTGTTTCTCGGATTTTTGATTAAGCAAAAATTGAGCCTACAGTGCATGAAAACGTTTGACTGTAAACACTACTGTAAACATATACCATCAAATTCTTGCTAAATACATTTTCAAACTTCCTGAAAAAAATGACAATATTCTGGAGTCATGGTTGATGAAGTTTGGCAAATATCAGAATTTTAATTCAAAAACTGAATTTTTGAGAACATTTTGAATTCTGCTCTCATGGGAACAACTGCAGTCAATGTGAGAGTGGAATTTTTAAACATCATATTTTCTCTTATGAAGCAAAACACTTATCATTAAAAACAAATCACCAACATTTCCATGCTGTCAAGATGCAATTTATGTTTTATTAGATTTTTGTTTAGATGACTGAATTTCTGACTTTTTTTTTTTTTTTTTTTTTTTTTTTTTTTTTTTTAAGTATATTTTTTGGATTTTCATGCCTTTATTCGATAGGATAGTTGAGAGTGTGACAGGAAATGGGAGGCAGAGATGGGGGGAATGACATGCAGGATAGGGCCGTCCGACGCGGGACTCGAACCGGGGCCGCCTGCAGCGAGGACTATAGCCTCAACACATGGGGCGGGTGCTCTACCAACTGAGCTAAACTCCGCCCCTGAATTTCTGACTTTTGACCATTTCATCACAACAGCTGCCCGGGCACTGGCTCACCTGAGTGGATAAATGAAGCTACACAGCAGGTCTCACTACCAGCTAATTAGCTCAGCGAGTTAAGAGCTGGTTCTTCGTGTCAGAGATTGTGAGTTCGAGACCCAGCGAGGGTGATGATGATGATGACAGATCAAAATGTCACATGTCCTCAAGCTGTTTTGCTGTCTAGATGCAATTTATGTATTAACAGATTTTTGTTTAGTTACCAGAATTTCTGACTTTTTGACCATTTTTGAAATCTGCGTTCACAACAGCTGCCCGGGCACTGACTCACCTGAGTGGATAAATGAAGCTACACAGCAGGTCTCACTACCAGCTAATTGACCCTTTGTCAAGGCCCCGCCCCCCACGGTTACTGTTGCTAGGTTGGACAAACAATGGTCACGGAAGGGTCAACTCCCATTGGAAACCATTGAAAATTAGGAAGATTTAAATTGCTAGTAAGGGAAATTTGAATTAACTTACATATCAGAAAAATGGTGTCCATGATAGAGGACAGACGTGGCTCAATAGCGATTGAACGGGCATTACCTGACTTTTCCGAAAAATGGGGAAAAATCATTGTTTTGGTCACTCACTAGCTAGTAGCTAACGACGCTAGCTAACGTTAGCTACAAGCTAACGCTTAATCTCCGCCGATCTCCCGTTTCTCCTCGTAAAACTTCACAAAGTTCAAAAGACATTAGTAGCGGTAATGTTACGTTTGCTAGATAACTTTGAAGGTATTAGATCTTCTCTGTCTATGAACACGACCAGAGAGTGGACTGGAGAATGAATTCAAAGCACAAAGTACAGCCAGGGAAAACGGGCTCACTTCTCATGAGGACTGCACACAACAACAACAACAAACAAAACTTTGCAGTTAACCCCTGACCTATGCCTACAGCTCCCCCTAGTGGACCACCCCCAAACCCTATTATTAAGCTCAACTAAATACATAACAGAAAGTTAAAGTAATATTATATACAGTACATAGGCTAAGTATGTTTATTGATGTCTTGTGTTTGGGGAATGGGACTCAAATACGTTCCAGATATTGTGAGTTGCTATTGCAGGAACCCCAGGCACATTTTAACCATATTGAAAAATTATAAAGTAGTTTTTGCCCAAAAGTTGCTATCTACCTATCTTGTTTCATAGGGTTTCATTCCAGGGTTGTCCAACCTTAGAATGTTGCACAACACGTGACATGGGGAGAAGCGCTCTGATTGGTGGAACAGCAGACCAATCAGAAGGCCAACAAAGGGTCAATTAGCTCAGCGAGTTAGGAGCTGGTTCTTGGTGTCAGAGGTTGTGAGTTCGAGACCCAGCAAAGGTGATGATGATGATGATGATGATGACAGATCGATATGTCAGATGTCCTCAACATGAAATACAAGACAATTATCGCGTCACAGAAAGCCTCTAAGTTTAAAAATCCAAATAGCTTGGACTGGACCATGTGCGAAGGCTCCTAACATCTTAGATTCATAGTAGATGTTTGACAAATACATATCATTATTTTACCTCAAAAACTGATTTTTCTTTTTACTGTGGTTTCAAATCTGCCTACACAACAGTGAATGGCTTACTCAATTTGTGAAGCCACTGTTGTATGCCACTTGTCGATTAGCTCAGTGCGATAGACAACCGTCTTTGGTTCCCGAGGTTGTGGGTTCAATCCTCAACTGATGCATATTGAACATTATAAGGTCAACTGTCTTGTCTTCCTATTCTCCTGTTTGTTGCTCAGAATTGCCTAAATTTGCCCAAAAGTAGCCCGGACCCGACCCATCGCTGCGCAGCAGCTATAATTTATTTATTTATTTTTTCTGTGGGAAACACCCTAACCCTAACCCGCCTTTCCGACAATAGACTTCCATTCATCGTAATAGCGGGGTTTTCTATTCTTTTCTATTTTTTCTAAAGACCCCGCTACTCCGTAAAGGCTATTGGGGAAACCCCCAGTGCGCAGTGCGCATTGATCCTTTTTTCCTTTTTGGGGTCAAACGGATCATGTGCATAATTAACTGCAAAACAAGCAAATACTTCATATTAACTCTTTCGCGACCACACTAATTCCTCAGCACATCCGCTCAGGACCACATGTTTTTGGCTATTTCTTTACTTTTTTCTCACGTTGTACCGAACTCTGTACATCACCTAGAAACAAACGGTCTTCATGTGGTTGAAGAGCGACTTTCCAACGTGCTCCTCGAAAAAAACAGCAAGTTTTTCCGCCGTTTCGTTTGCGAGTACGAAGGAGGAGAAGAGAGCTGGGTTTCTCCAAAAACGGAGCTCCCGCTCTAGTTTCAGAGAAAAACGCATTTTGTGTCAAGTAGCAATCGGCTCATTTTACCGCTACTCTGCAGTGTGGCGTCTCCCAAATCATTTCTACGGCTAAATAAATATATTTGTAGGTAAATCTGGGGGGTGTGGCAGCGTGGAGAGCAGCGGTGCAGCGGTGTGGGTCTCTGGCCGCAGCGCAGCAGCTCCGTGACACTGCTGTGTGACTGGCCGCCGGTGGGTGCTCTGGGGCGGGGGCGGCCGGTCACAGCCCCCGCTGTTCAGCACCCGCTCTGCTGCACCGTGAAAACAGCAGAGATAACGGGCTTTCAGATCCGAGTCTCCAAACCAGAAACGTTTGTAACAGCACCGGGAAAAGTCGCCAGATTTGTCATCGGTCGCTTTTGTCAAAAGAGGGTTTGGAAAGTCGCCAGATTCAGCGAGAAAGTCGCAGCACTGTAGCTGACAGCCGCACAGCGCTGCACGCTGTCCCCAGAGCAGCATTCAAGGAGAACGAGTACTCAGACAAAACCAAGATCACACAGTTTATAAAAAACATTATGTTTTGATTTTAGTTTAAAACAGTTTTACATATCAGAGGACTACCATATTCACACACAGGGTACCTCAGAGTGTCTATTATCGTAATCTGTAAAAAAAAAAACGGTTTTGACGAGTTTACTCGTCAGTGGTCGTGAACGTTCGGCAGGCTGTGACGAGTTTACTCGTCAATGGTCGCGAAAGAGTTAATGACATATAATGTTCATTGTGCTTCTAGCCTGTCTAGCCTCTACCTGGTCTTTTTACTAAACTTAACCAACTCCTTTCTTCATTGCCTGAACCCAACCAAAGCATCTCCCTCAGTCAGCTGTCAGCACGAGCGGCTGCTGCAGCCTCGCGCCCCTGTGAGCTCAAGCCGGGTTCAGCCGCGCTCGAGCGGAGCGGGGGAGAGAAAAAAAGTGTATTTCTTTTACTGTGTGGGAGATCTCCAACAACGGAGTCGGGGAGAAAGCAAGTGGGACAGATCTACCCAGTCTCTGAGCAGCGCACGTTTCACAGACAAGCCACAAAGCAGAATGTAAACAACGTCACGCGGTTCAACACCTTGGACAGCTGCGGGGGGGGGAGGGTGTCGGAGTAGCGGTGTTTCGAAGTGGGGGTATTTCGGAACAACGGGGTGTTGAAGTGGAGGTGTGTCGGAATGGAGAGCTGTCCCCTGATAAATCACACCGGACCCAAGAATGGTGCGGACATGAACACACCTCATATTCCACCCCCAGAATGCCTCAGCACAGCACAACCATATATGGTCAGCACGTGCATAATTAAGTAGCCATGTGCGCTCTGTGGAGCGGCAACAAAGTAACAACAAAGACAACACCCGGAATGATGCTTCGGCGGACCTGGCCTGCCCTCGCTTTTGAGGTTGGTTGTGAGAAAAATGCCTGCTGTCCAGACAACTGTGTTTTTTTAAAGCACCCCTGCATTACACAAACACACACATACGGTATATGTAGCCGCACATATAGCCTATCAGTGATCATAATAATGATGATAAGAGAAAATGCATTGTTCACTGAAACTGCACGTTGGCATCCCAGACTGAAATAAAATCTTTGCTTATAGTGAGAGCTGCTCTACTAAGTGAACTATACCTTTCTTGCGTTACTAATGTTATTGTGTCTCGAGTGTTTCAGAGTCGGCCGGCTGTAAACCAGCTGACCCCGACTGACTTTTTTTTTTTGCGGTCACATCAGCACGGCTGCATCTTCGGTCGCGGCTGCTGTGGCATTAGCCCACATTGCCCTATGGCCAGTCCGTCCCTGCCACTGGTTGTTTGTGTTGTCTGTCAAAACATGGATGAATGAAACCTATATCCACACATCTTGTAGCCTATTTCTATCGAGGGAAAGTTATTTCAGGATATCCTGTTTTATCGCCCAGCCCGAAAGTGATATAGGCTATTGCCCGTTCATTCATGAGTGTGAGGGACCGGCGCGGCCTCCCCACGTAATGGGGACCCGGGCAGACCAGACTTAGGTGTCGGAGGTGGAAAAGAGAGCGCAAAGCGTTGAGTGCCAAAAATAACAGGCTTTTTATTTTACACGCAAAAGCTGTACAAAAACACTCAATATGAGGGCAAAAAGTAAGCAAACCAAAATGCCCATGGACCATAGCCTCACAGCAGACTACCTCCACTCAGAGCTCCAGAGAGCTGAATGAAGCTCCCTTAAATACAGCAGCCTACCAAGGCTAATTGGGGCAAACCATTAATGAGGGGAACACCAATAACATAATGGCCCACAACTGCCCCTTTAACACCACCAATATACAATATAATACACAATACCTACTCTCTCCTTTACACACTTCATATAATGTACACAAATATACCACAGCTTTGCACAATAATTAATCACATCATACACATACAAAATCAAACACCCCTGGGCACCATGGGCTATGCCCACCCGGGCCCCTGCTCGATAAAGCCCGCCCCTGCAGTGGCGCGCGCTTCCACTGAGGAGCTGGGAGACGTGCAGGTGAGTGTGTGAGCGTGTATGAGAGTGTATGAGAGTATGTGCTGGACCAGCGTCTTTAACTGTGAATGGATGAAGTATGGGACGAGCAGTGGGTACCTCACTTCACGCCAGGATGATTGTATGGAGAGAAACTGTTACAGGTGAGTTGTAGGTGTGGTGAAGGCGAATCGCAGCGCACCGCGCTCCCGACGCCGGCACACGGCTCACGCCGCACATGTTTACAAACACAACAAACACATGATTAATGGGTCAATGACGTGACGCCTAAATATTCTGTCCGGCTGTATTTTTTTAAGTTAAAAAAAGGTTTAAATGTACAAAAATATACTAATCTATATGTAGTATGTCTCCCATATATGTAGTCACTTCAACTTTTCAAAAATCAGGAGTTATTTCTAATTTTTTTGTAATTTAAAGTGTCAAAATATCATGTGGTGCGACCGTCCAGCCCTGACTACTGTTTTGAAAACTTATTTGAAATTATTGTAAATCTATTACAATTTATTTTCTGCCCTATTTGGCATAATTTACAAAGTGTTTTGTATTCCTGTACAAAATTGCAAAGCTTTTGCAGTTATATTTCTTTCATAATATACAAATAAACTTTGTCCGCTCATATCCATTTCATTAAATATCATGTGGTGCGACCATCAAGAAATGACCACTATTGGAACTTTTATGTTGAAATCTACTCATGGACAGGGAGTTGTATCATCCACCATTTTGTCATAGAGCTATGGAAGCAGAAAGAAGGTTTGTGGCTCTCTCATTTAAAAAAAAAATAGAACCTTTTTAACGGCTGTAATGTTGTTGCCACATTTGGATATCATGTGGTATGACCTCAAAAAAAACAATTGATTTAAGTTTTTTTCCACAAATATCTATTTTAATTATAAATTCCATAGTGTCCTTTTGTGAAAAGCTAGCTAGCTTTGTTTATGTTGCTAATCTTGTTTTAGTAATATTTGACCGAACTTGAAAATGTCATGTGGTGCGACCAATTATCATGCGGTGCGACCACTGCAGATTGTTTTCCATCATAGATATATGACCTAGATTGGCAGTATTTGTGCTTTTTATATTGAATTGATGATTGATAAACATTAAGTACTTAATTTTTAGTATTATTTTGAATATTTTTTTGATATTTCATGAGTTATTTTGCTAATATTGCAGAAATAATGGTTAAAAAAAAAATATTAAAAGCATGCCATTTCACTTGGGTATTTATGCAGTTATTAGCAAAAATATAAATTATTATACCTATTTAACTCATTTTAATTAATTTTGACAGAGCCACTGCCAAGCGAAGTTAAAGGCGCTCGCCACAGGCAGCGTGTCAACTCTGACCCCACAGCAAGAGCAGAGTACCTTGCCAGGAGAAGAGAAAGATGTGTTAAAGGGATAGTTCAACAAATTGGCCCATTGTCATAATCCCTATAGTCATAGCAGTAGGTTTGTTACCTTTATTTGTTGGGGCAAGCTATTTTTAGAACGGCGGAGCAGAGCCGTAAGATGCTCAGAGCTACGCTACGGAGGCTCATGGGATTTCTTGGTTTCCCTCATCAAACTCATCAAATCACACAGTTAGATTTTATCATGAAATCAAAAAATGTTAAAGCAGAAGTAAGCGATCCGGTCGTTTTAGCTAATGCTGCGTTCCAGGCAGGCTTTTGAAACCGTAAATTACAGCTTCAGGTCACAACTTACGATTTTGTAGCATTCAAGGCAACCCACTCGTGTTTTTCCGACCTGTTTTACCTGTGAAAGTCACTATAACGGCCACTCGTAACTTCTGACCCGTGAACTCGTACCAGATCGAACTGGTACGACTTCACAGGTCGGAAAAACACGAGTTACGAGTTGCCTTGAACGCACCATAACAGTCCTCGTCCCGACGTCACCACATGCACGGCGTCCCTTCGCTGCACACACAGCCCTGCATGCCGTTCTCTCTCCTCATTGGATAAAAACTGTAGGATACGATAAATGTTTTCTCCTCGGCTCAGAGCAGAGCAGAGGGACTGACAGACCCGTGTTTCGGTTCAAACACTCTATGTAAGTGATTGCTGTCGGAAGATACAACTAATTAAGACTTATATTAACACAAATATATCACTTCCTTCTGCTTTAATGAAAAGAAAAGAAATGTTTGCGTTGTTCATGCGAGGATTGGGCTAAGATTGGGCAAAGCTCAAAAAGGCCTGGGGTTAGCGGCACATACGCACACACACACACACAAACAAACACACGGTTAGATTTTTATCAATAAGTCAAAAAATGTTTATGAAATGAAATGTTTGTATTCATGTTGTTCACGCGAAGACTGATCAAAGACTGGGCCAAGATTGGGCAAAGTTCAAAAAGACCTGGGCCACGCACACACACGCGCACACACACGGTTAGATTTTTGTCAAAAAAATGTGAAATGTTTGTTTTCATGTTTGAAAGGTTAATAAAATATGGTTTCAATATGAAATTTGCTTGAAATTAATTATTTATTGGTAGCTTTAAATAGATTTTTAATGATACAATGTCTTTAGGTCATTTGGCGCGACCAAACATCATGTGGTGCGACCAATAATAACAATACCTAAATAAAATACAAACTAAAATAACTAATTTCTGTAACTTAAACATTAATAACTGATACAATATGCTTAAGTGAAAGGTATTTTTAAAACATTTTTATCAGTATTATGCAATTTAAAGAAAAAATTAGTCGGTCAACTACAATTAATATAGCGACTGTGACATTATAGAGCTAAAATATGAGAGTAGTATTTGCAAAAATTCAAATGAAATGCAAACACTTTGTTTCTATGTACTTGATATTACTGACTATTTGTAAAAAATTATTAAGTATGTTAAGAAAATTTATTAATTTTCAGATAAATTATGGTCGCACCACATGACATTTTTTAAGGCCACGGGCGATTCATCTATATGAAAAAACACTAAAATTGCTAAATTTTAAAATTCAACGTTATTTTTTGTATACACGACATCCTTGTTGTTTGAACAGTTGCAAAAGATATTCTTTTTTTTTGTTTTTTAAAAATGGCATGTTGAAAATCCTTATACGTCATTGACCCTAAAACATAAACACCATACCGACGTCCCGGTTTCCCTTAAAGGAGTGCGTGTGTAAGTGTGTGTGTGTGTGGGAATGTCCACACAGAGTCTTTCTCTCTGCCTCGTGGGAGACGCCAGACCATGGCGTCCACCCCCAGGTGACGGTGAGAAAGGGGAGGGGGTTGCTCACCTTCTCACAATGAGAAATCATCCAGCTACACTCTCAGTCAAACAAGGTGGGGAATGAACACTACTGTACAGTAGTTGGCTCATTTTAAAAACACACCGGCAGCATCGCCCACTGAGTTAATTAACTGCTGTGTAGAAAACCACGCTGTGGTCCGTAATCGTGGTGCAGATGGGTGTGTTTGGAGCTGACAAGAGGATCGATAAAAGAGAGTGAGACGTATAGCTGCCGTCGTTACATTTTTCTCACTGAAAAACTATACTGTATTATTATTATATTGCATTCCCCATTCGTGTTCACTGCTCCGTGCTGCTCTCTTATAGAGGCGATCTGCTGCTCACAGATGCCACCTGGCGGTTGTTTGTGCACATTGCAGCTTCTGGTGAAAACACAATTACTCCGCCACAAAAAATCCACGTGAGCCTCCTGTGACTCACGCATGAAGCTGTCTAAATGAAACTAGTACCCACTGTAAATATATATAGAGAGAGTAAAGAATATGTGTTTTAAGTTTATAATACCACAAGAAAATATATTATTAACCATTCTGTTAAATTTGGAGGACTAAAAAAGTCGTTAAGTATATAAAATTCTGCATCAAAGTTGTCAATAAATGAGCAGTTTTCTCTGGTTCCAGACGGTGGGGGCGTGTCGCGATATGGTCGCGCTGCAGGCAAAGAGACCACCCCCCATGGCAGGAGAGTGAGACTTCACTTGCTGAACATCCCTGATACACAACCTAAACATGTATATGTCGTCATGAAATAAAGACGAGTGACCTCAAACACACTCCACCACACACCCCAGTCCTCAGCATTGACACACCTTCAGGAAATATTCTTACCTCAACTAGGAGGTTAAATCGAAAGCAACTGGACTTAGTTATTTGTCTAGGAAGACGGTGCATATTTTCATTTTTCCAGGTCATAGTATTTCAAAGGAGTTTAAATTGAAAGCAACTAAGTCCAGTTGCTTTCAATTTAACCTCCTTTGAATTGTCTAGGAAGACGTTTCACCTCTCATCCAAGAGGCTTCATCAGTTCATGTAGCATCTGACCAGGCTGGGACTAGTCCAACTATCTGGTGTGGAGACTCACTATTTAACCTCTTGTGTGCATTCACAAGGGTGATGATGTCGGTTACACCCCGCCTTTCCGAAGCCCCGCCTTTCCGACAATAGACTTCCATTCATCGTAATAGCGGGGTTTTCTATTTTTTCTTAAGACCCCGCTACTCTGAAAAGGCTATTGGGGGAAACCCCCAGTGCGCAGTGCGCATTGATCCTTTTTTCCTTTTTGGGGTCAAACGGATCATGTGCATAATTAACTGCAAAACAAGCAAATACTCCATATTAATGACATATAATGTTCATTATGCTTCTAGCCTGTCTAGCCTCTACCTGGTCTTTTTACTAAACTTAACCAACTCCTTTCTTCATTGCCTAAGCCCAACCAAAGCATCTCCCTCAGTCAGCTGTCAGCACGAGCGGCGAGCTCAAACCGGGTTCAGACGCGCTCGAGCGGAGCAGGGGGGGAGAAAAAGAAAAAAAGTGTATTTCTATTACTACTGTGTGGGAGATCTCCAACAACGGAGTCGGGGAGAAAGCAAGTGGGACAGATCTGCCCAGTCCCTGAGAGCACGTTTCACAGAAAAGCCGCAAAGCAGAATGTAAACAACGTCACGCGGTTCAGAACCTTGGACAGCTGTTGGGGGAGGGTGTCGGAGTAGCGGTGTTTCGAAGTGGGGGTATTTCGGAACAGCGGGGTGTCGAAGTGGAGGTGTGTCGAAATGGAGAGCTGTCCCCGATGATGTCACTGGTTCCCTTTTGTGCTCCAAGTGCCAACGACAGTCGTTTAAAGGACTGTCTTTGGTGGGAAGTTGGTTTCGGCTTCGTTAGTGCCCTATTGTGTTATAACGACAGTCGTTGGAGTCACTTGCCACTTGTGAACAGTTGTTGTTCTTTGAGGCTAGATTGTTGAATCTCCTGGGAAGGGATGAAAGGAGATTCAACAATCTAGCCTCAAAGAACAACAACTGTTCACAAGTGGCAAGTGACTCCAACGACTGTCATGAAATCAACAAGACATGAAACTATGGGCTGAAGAGGAGTCCCACTGCTGCCCTGCACACGTCACACCGACGATCATGCATTTGTAAAAGGATGTTGTTGTTGTCGTTGTCGTTGATGTCGTTGTCATCATGGTGCGCGACACAGTGCTGCCGCTTCAATGAGAGTAGCAGAGTTTTTTTTTTTTATTGCCCATTCATTCAGATTGAGAGGGGAGGGGGGCAGTGCACCATAATGTTACAGAAAGGCTCATTTCATTTATTAGTTTATTCATAATGGGACTCGGCATGTACATGCAAAAATAATAATTTGTTGTAAATATTCAGATTTAGCTTAAGAGCTAATTTCCCTCTGCAGTCTCATGTTACACAAATACAAAACACAAAGACACTGGACTTTATATATTTGAAAAAAACTAAATAGATTAAATACTACCAAACCTTATAATGCCCCCAGGGTGCTTTTCAAAAGTATCTCTGCTGAACAGGACGTCCCAGACTTGCAGTATCTGGACACAACTACCTGATCAACTTTCCATCGTCCTACTGACCCAGAGCCAATTTCAGTGCACCGTCGTGGAGGAAAGGCATCCGCCTTGGGTCGATCAGCACCAGGGAGAGCTCCCCGAACAACCCGGACCCCTAGTAGCTGGTCATGCTACACTGCCCGTTAACTGGGATAGACACAGAGGGCCCTAGTTTCTTAGACCGAGCGAAGTCTAACCTCAGGGCAGCTTCGCCACGCCAACGGGGCGTGGACCAGGTCCATTTCGCAAGTTTTGTGGGCCACGCAGTCAGACTTAGACCAGCGCAAGCCCTCCCCTCGTCCCTCCCACCGGCGCAAACGGCGAAGAGGGAGGAGACAGGGCGGGAGGGAGACAGGAGGAGGAGAGAAAGGCGTGGAGTGGGTTTGACACAGCCGAGTCAGATCTTCACCAATCAAATGAGCTCCTCTCCTCACCTTTAACTGTGCGGCGGGCGATGCGCGCTGCAAGTTTGTCATTTTATACTTGGACATGGACGGAGGAGACAGCGACGCCAGAGGCCGAACCTCTCCCAGGAGGAAACAGCTGTTTTGGTCCGGGAGGTCCGAGCTCAGAGTGATCAATAATGAGTTTACTAATAATAATAGGCTACAAATATCCTTAATCAGGTTTGATCTGATACACTGAGAACCCCTGCCCAATGTAAGAAACAACAACTAATAAACTAATAAAGAAACTCACATTTATTCAAACCCTGTGTAAGCAAGATGAGAGGTGTAATCAGAACATAAACAAACACCATGCGTAACGGATGAAATCAGCGTAAAGGACGCTCTCTCTCTCTCTCTCTGTCCGTCTCTTTTTTTCTCTTTTTTCTCTGTGATAGAGATGCTGAGTATACTGTAGTAGGCTATATACTGACTATCTGATACCGAGGCTGTTGTGGTGGACTAAGAGAGATGAAAATTTGTGTTTTGTTTTTCATTACGGCTGCGTGATGCGGTCGCTCGCGCTAATGAATTAATAAGTAAATAAATAAATAAAGCGATCATCACAAGGGCAGAGTGGTATCTCAACACGGCAGCGACATACAGTCATCCACCCTCACAGTCCTGCTTTTGGGACATCCACAGCTGCTTTTCAGTGCCAGTTCGTCCCTGCTGTGTTAATTCAGGTGGAGTTTCCATTACGCGTGCCACAGCCTTTGATCTCTGCTTTGATCTGACGTCAGATGTGGCGGGACAATCTATATAGATATAAATTCACGTGTTGATTCCATTAGTTGCATTAAATAGTGGTTATTGTGGATATTTATTGCATTGAAATGTGTCTGGAACTGTGGAGATCTGCCTGTGAGGTCTTGGTGACGTGTGTGCACTGCAGGTCAGTCAGTCAAACTTCCACTGCACCTGCTGCGCTTCGCCCTGCGCTGAGAGTAGACCTGGTTGGAGGTGGCAAGCTTTCAGCGCAACCTCGGCGGGACATTTTCCCACGAAACTTCCACTGCACCAAGCTGAATCTGTGACGCCTCCCCCTGCTGCGCGGCCACGCCTATCTTAGCGCAGCGCGATCTTCCAATCTGACTTTGCGCTAGGCTGCGCTGGTCGAAACTTGCATTAGACCGGCTGCGTTACCTTGCGCCACCTGCGCTGCGCCAGCAAACTAGGGCCCTTACTCTTCCAGTGAGGATACAGCAAGTTTGTTGCTGGTAGATTCCACAGCTGGATGTTCATCACAAAGCCAGACTGCATCCATTTATAACCCTCCAGGCTTTTGTATGGAGGAACTAATGGACTATATGGAAAGTTGATCAGGTAGCTGTGTCCGCAAACTGCAGTTCTGGGACATCCTGTTCGGCGGCCGGAGATACTTTTGAAAAGCACCCCCGGGGGCATTATAAGGGTCAGTAATATTTAATCTAAGTCCATTTTCGTTGGAATTAAAGTCCCTGTAAAGTGAAATTGTAGTTTTGTTTCAAAATATATTAAAAGTGTTCGAAATGTATTGATAAAAACATGCAAAAAGACTCATTTCTGTACAGTGCTTAATTTTAGAGGTTAGGGTTTCACAGTTTCACTCTGCTTCAGTGGTCTTTGTTTTTAAGGGCAGGCTTACAGAGGGGGACGCCGTGACGCACTGGCGTCCCTACTTTCATAACTCCTCCCATGTGCACATAAATACTTAAAGAATGCCAATGAGCGTCTGCTGCCACTACCCCTAGAGCTACCAGCGCCGCCGGAGCTACCAGTCCACTAGCTTGGTCTCTGTCTTAATAAAATGTAATGCAGACTTATCAGGTCATTGTAAAACATTTATTTATTGATGTAAATGTGGTGTTATTTGAACCTAGTCTATACAGATCCCAGAGGCAGCGCTGCTCTTATGTGAAACATGAAGCTCCACTTTTAATTCAAACAAACTAATGAGACTGCCACCGTGGGACCAGCCGGCGCTCGGTGGCAAAACTCTAAAAGCCAAAACAGCCACAGTCCAGGTGAACCTCTGCAGCGTCCGTCCCACAGCTGACCGCCACAGCAACGGCTACACCGGCAACAAAACTGAGGGCCGCCGCCGTCAGCAGACGAATCTCTGCTTGCCCTGATAGCGTTAGCTCGGCGGCTAACGCTAGGCCCGTTCGTCCTGAGCTGACGGTGAAGGCCCTCATTGTTGTTGTGGTGTAGCCTTCAAGGCTCTCGTTGCTGTGACGGTGAGCCATGGGTCGGATGCTGCAGTGGCTTGGGACCATGGAGGCTCGGGGTGAACGGGACGAACGGGGCTAGCCGGCGAGCTAACGCATTAGCGCCGGGCTAGTCGAGCTAACGCGTTTGATTGACAGTTGAAACTTGACGAAGCTCAGCAAGTGGGCGGGGCTTCTGTGCCTGCAGCAGACATCCAGAGCTGCGAGAACTGCCTCATTTAGTCATGATTTTAAAACCTAATTTCACCTACTAAACGAATTTTTCTAGCATCCAAAATTGGCAGGATGGTTAATAGGACATATGTCTGGGATGTGATTAACTCAGAAAACGATTCCAGTGTCACTTTTCAGGGACTTTAAAGTCAGATCTGAATTCAGACAGCTTAAAATCTTTGGCACTGGCCATTTTTCTGCCAAAATGTTATGCAGCTGTTCTCCTGGTTAACCGTGATCCACGTCCGCCCTCCTCCCGCACACTATCTACATGTACAGTCACATTGTTTACGTTGTGTGTTTTAGTCAATCCTGTAATACAGTCTGACCGCTGTAACGGCAGGGTGACAGACAGACTCATTGATAATGTGCAGAGGGACGAAACTACAGCTGTTACTGTCATCCCAACACTTAAACCATTCTGACATGTCAAACTGTAGGGTGTATTATAGCAGTGATTCTTAACCATAGGGCCGCGGCCCACAGTTGGGCCGCCAGCACCCCCCAGAGGGCCGCAAAAAACTTTCAGTTTTGCACCTGTGGGCCACGAGGGCCGCGGACTGCGTAGATCAGGCATGTCCAAAGTCGGCCCGCGTCTCTGGCCTCAAACAGGCTGAATGACAAGAGGGTGTGAAGCCTCTTGTCATTCATCCAGGATCTTTGTCTCTGTGGGGGGAGGCGGGGCCGCTACCACACACACACAGTGCAACATGTGAACCTGTGAGGAGCAACGCTAGGTAACGTCAGTGTTGCCAACTTGGTGACTTTCCAAACCCTCTTAACGACTTTCTTTTAGTCAAAAGCGACTAGCGACAAATCTAGCGACTTTTCCGGTGCTGTAAACGTTTCTGGTTTGGAGACTCGGACGTGAAAGCACGTCATCACTGCTGTTTTCAACGGTGCTGCCGTGAGCTCCCCGCCCCCGTCCCTACAGCACTCGCCGGCGGTGTCACGGAGCTGTCCCCGCTGCAGAGACCCACTCCATGCCGCTGACACCCCCACCACACAGAGCGACATAAACAGCCTCAGCTCAGTCACTACTCACCTCATCTACGTGATGACACACGGTCAATATAAGAACATTTTTTGATTTTTGAAGAAAAAAAAAAAAAATTCCAGACAGTGTGATTTTGGTAAAAACTTGTTTACATTTGCAATAAAAAAAAGTATTAAATAGTTAATTATATATATATATATAAATAATGGGCCCCGGGCCAGTTTGTACTATAAAAAATGGGCCTCAAGGTCAAAAAGGTTAAGAACCCCTGTATTATAGGACTTATTTATCTGTCTAACTATGACACATGAAACAGTAAACACAGTTGATTGATCGAAATAAAAATATTGCTCAAGTGAATTTATTTTCTGTCATTGAAAACAGGTTCTTGAATGGAAATCGGTAAAAGTAAAATGTATCCCCAAGATGTTTTGCAGTTCTGTTGAACGTGCTGACAAAATTAGATACGTTTAAGACTTGTATGAGCTCGGAGAAAATCGCTTTGTTGCTTTCATTCCACACCCGGCTCTCCCGTACATCTACTCCACGAAAATCTGCTGATTACTGCTAAAACTGTGGCGCGTTCAGCATCTCCCAGAGCTCTACATCCACAGGTTGGAAATGACTGATACAGAGTAAATCATCTTTAAGCACCTGTAAAAGTGCGTTGTGAATAAAATGTATTATTATTTATAATTATTAAATCTCTGCATGTGCAGGAATTCCCCAACTGGCTGTTGGCACCAAAGTCGATGAGGCCTGTGGTGAAACTCTAAAGGATCTGAAGAACGTCTACAAGAGCAAGTACATAAAGACAAAGGTGAATCCCTGTCAAAGGTTAAAACCAATATCAGCTGCCTCACAAGTCTGTTACATGAATGTCCAATAATTTAAGTTTAGATGCAGTATGTTGAACTTTACAATCTGTTTCAGAATCAGAATATGAACTAAAAACTTGTGAATAGAATCAAGTATGGTTTCTTTTAATCTCAGATACAGGAGTTCAGCTCAACAGTTGGTGTTCCACTGAACTGCATCTTTCCTGTCAAGAACTACAGTAAAGAAGCTGCCATTGATGATGATGTTGACACTCTGATCCTGAGTGTTCTGAGGATGATTATTGATGTCGGAGACGACTTCATCTACAAAAACTTTTATCAGAGTCAGTGATCATCTGATTGCATGTGTGTGTCACAGTCAATTCAAGTCGATTTTATTTAGAGTGATACAATAATTAAAGTATTTTTCTGTTTCCTCTGATGATTCTGTTACTTCTGTAGAACCTCCAACCCCTCCTCCTTCTTCTCCTCCTTCTTCTCCCAGTAAGTGATCAAATCAACAATAGAACATCAACACATGACTTCAACACTCCTGATAAATGAGTCTGATCCTGTTTTCTTGTCAGCTTTCAGAGATCCTTGGAGGAAAGTATCCTGGGGGTGAGTACATGTAAATTGTCCACATGGTGACACCGTAGTTTTGTTGTGTTTCTCTGCTCATCAACATTGAACCAAATATCTCATTGTTGGATTGTGATGAAATGTGGTTCAGACGTTCATGTTCCCCTCAGGATGATCTGTAGTAACTGCAGTGACCTCTGATGTTTCCTCTAGCGCCATCATCAGGTCATTGTCATGTCAGTGCTTCAGCTTCTGATCAGAAACCTGTACAACTAATGACTAATTCCCATCAGCCCCGGCTGTACTCTGTGTTTCTGAACATCGTACCACAACAAAAGAGTCACTTGGCTCAAAGCACAGCTGTAAATGGTAAATGGCCAATGGCCTTGCACTTACATAGTGCTTTTCTAGTCTCTCAGATCACTCAAAGCGTTAAACACTGTAGGTCAAATTTCATCCTTTCACACACATTCATACAGCGTTAGGCAGAGCGTGGGAAACTAACCATTCACACACATCCATACACCCAATGGACACATCGGGGGACAAGTGTGGGTTCAGTGTCTTGCCGGAAGACACTTCAACATGAAGCCTGGAGGAGCCTGAAATCAAACCTCGGACCTTCCGGTTAATTAGGGGTCTGAGCCTATTTTGGCCGTTTTTGAATACTTTTGATTTTGCCTTTATATATCACATAAAAAAATGTTTAACATGCCCATGCTTGGTATCTTTTTTCAGCACAACTTCATCTATTTGATCTGATAATGAATTTTTCACTTGAACCTTATTTTCTTAACACATTGAGCCCAAAATACACAAAAAATTACTAAATCCGAGTTGAAAAAAATAAAAAACACAAACATGCTCAATGAACTGTTTTGGAACTTGAAAAAGCAAATATAGGTTGCAAATTGGCTTCCAGTTCAGCGAGTTTGGCCCCTCCCCCGATCGATGTAAGACCTCTCTGGTATATTGATCAAGTAAGGTAGTATCAGCAGATTCAACCACTTTTTTCCGTTTTGTAAAATGACAAAGATATAGAAAAAAATTCAACGCCTGCCCCTCCCATGCCGCCCCCTTTTACGCTCATACGCTCATATTTTCAAATGAAAATGCTCATATTTCCGGTTTTACTTGGTCAATCAAAGTCAATCAGAGTTTTAAATCCGCACTTTCGAGTAAAGTTGACAGTAACGCTCCTGGGGCCTCATTTATCATTGTGGATACACCTTTTTTTACACCATTTTCCCCCCCGTTTTGTGCGTACACACTTTTCTCCGCCAAATTTGGGATCTATCAAGCCAAAACCTGACGGGGAAAAGTGCGGACATTTACACCCATTTTGACCCTGGCGTACCGTGATTTACCCCTTTTTTGAGGAACAGGAGGAATTGGCGACACCGTTGCTGAGTCAGAGAACTGCAATGTGAGAGGGAGAGAGGAGCGGAGTACATTTAGAAGAGCACAGTAGGATTTTTTGAAGTAATTGTGGTAGTGGTGGACCGTTGATGCTGGCAATCCAACCCGCTCTATAATAACACTAGGCTCTATGTTAATTGATAAACAGGGGGCAACCGCCATTCCGACATGCCGCCACTCCGACATTAGGCCCTAATTGTCGGAATGGCAACACTTTACCCTTTAATAAACGTCCCATCATTCCGACAATTTTCGTCTCCTAAGGTCGGAATGGCGGCATTTTTTTCTTTTTTAAACGTGTTGCCATTCCGACAATTCTTTTAAAAGCCTACCCCACCCCACCGCACCCCAAAAAAAAAAAATTTTTAAAAATCAAATCAAATAAAAATAAATAGGCCTAACACGATTTTGCACTAATGATATGCCGGCGCAAAATAGCAGTTTGTCCAGTGCATCTCATTAAAGCACACAGATTGGCAGAGGTGGCAAGTAACGAAGTACAAATACTTCGTTACTGTACTTAAGTAGATTTTTCAGGTATCTGTACTTTACTTGAGTATTTATTTTTCTGACAACTTTTTACTTTTACTCCCTACATTTATACGCAAAAATATGTACTTTCTACTCCTTACATTGTAAAAACAGGCTCGTTACTTTTTTTTTTTGACACGACGTAAAAGCATGGATAAAAGACGTGACGAACTAGAGAGGGAAAGAGGGAGAACAAGAGGGAGGAGGGAGGGGGGGCGGTAGAGAGAGAACCGAGTCACCAACTTGTACTGTAGCAGCGACATGGAGGCAGCAGCATGGAGGAAGGAAGCTATGGTGGTCAGACTATCCGACGGGGGGGGTTGAACACTGTACAATCTGCGCAATATAGCGCAATATAAAACATTTATCGTATCCTACAGTTTTTATCCAATGAGGAGAGAGAACGGCATAAAGGGGCAGTCCTCTCTGTGTGTGCAGCCAAGGGATGCGCCTGAATGTGGTGACGTAGGGACGAGGACCAATAGATCCATGACGAGGGCGGGGGCTGCTAACTCCATCGGCTGACAAGACGTTATGGTGCGTTCAAGGCAACTCGTAACTCGTGTTTTTCCGACCTGTGAAGTCGTACCAGTTCGATCTGGTACGAGTTCACGGGTCAGAAGTTACGAGTGGCCGTTATAGTGACTTTCACAGGTAAAACAGGTCGGAGAAACACGAGTGGGTTGCCTGGAACGCTACAAAGTCGTAAGTGTTGTTTCAAAAGCCTGCCTGGAACGCAGCATTAGCCAAAACGACCGGATCGCTTACTTCTGCTTTAAGTACAGAATATGAGTACTTTTGCCACCTCTGTGTACAATACAAATGCCTACGATTCACCATAGTGAAGTACATTAGGATACATTTTGTGTCCGGCAGGTAAACTTAGGCTATGTGAACAATAACATTGATGAAATGGATTCAAGATGAATTATCGTGTGGTTATTTGCTTTGCAGTGAATCGTGCAATGGAAATACTTTTTACTTTTAATAATACTTTTGAGTAAATTTCAGAGCCTGTACTTTTTACTTTTACTTGAGTAGATATTTGGATCAGTACTTTCACTTTTACTTAAGTCGTTTTTTACACAGGTACTTTTACTTCTACTCGAGTAAAGAATCTGGGTACTTTTGCCATCTCTGCAGATTGGTCAGATAATTCAAACGGCAGACGATTTCAAAGCCTCAGACTTTAAACAGAGGGACTCCACAACCTCGTAAACCAACGAAGGAGGAGATAGGCTTGAACGGGAAGCAGACCGTGCTTTCAATCACACACTCCGAACCCACTTGTTGCACTTTAGAAAATATAATTCAGGGGGAAAAAAGGCTTACAAACATGGACCAAAACGGCTCCAAAATACTCACAAAAATCCAAAAGAAACGAAAATTAACTAAAAGATTAACTTAACAGGTCGGTGTTTTACACATGCCTCTGTGCGTCTGGCACACGCGTCTTGGACCTCTCCCACATTGGTTTGTGAATGAAAACTACATGTTCAGCTCCCCTTACATGTGAAATGTATTATTTATTATTATTATTATTATTATTATTATTATTATTATTATTATTGCTGTACGAGTCAAATACGACGCAGAGCCAGTCGCTCGAAACGTTTTTGAGTTCTCTTTCTGCCTCATATATGGACAGTGCCATGGATTTATCGGTGAAGAGTGAACTGCTGATATTTTGTAGTGCTGAACTATGACCAAGCCGCTGTCCGCTGTCTCAGTGCTGGAATGAGAGAGAGAGAGAGAGAGAGAGAGGCTCTGACTCTTTATTTTCTTTTTTCCATGGACCAGCTTTCCTGCTTGTCTGTTGATTACTGTACGCAACGAAATGTCTTTTTACATGTAAGCGGAGCTGAACAGGCAGACGCGTAAAACACATATTTTGACTACTTAATGCTGTTGCTATTTTTTTTTTTTAAGTTACCTTTCGTTTCCTTTGGATTTTTGTGCGTATTATGAAGCTGTCCTGGTCCATGTTTGTCAGCCTTTTTACCAGGAGTAAATTCCCCAAAGTTGCAACAACTTGTAGTGATCCACTGGGTTTTGCTTGGCCAGCTGGGGTAGTTGATTTGCAGGTTTGCTCCCCAGGTTTTTTTCATTGTGTATTAGGCCAGGGAAATGATCAATTATCCTTGTGGTTTGCGCACGGGGACGTGCGGACCTGTAATGAATGAATGAATGTTTCTTTTTTGCTGTAAGTTGTGCGTAATGCGTAAAAGTGCATTAGTGGGACCGAGGGTTTAAATGGAGAAGTGACGTGGTGAGAGGGGAGGAGAGTGAGAGACACAGTCGGCGTTTGGACGGCTGTCGTGGCAGCAATTCCAAAGCGGCATAGTGGATTATTTTTCCTGGTGGATTACCCTGTGGATCATAAAGGCCCGTTTGGACACCTCACAGCCCGTTTTCAGCCAAGCGGGACGAGGGAGAGGACTGGTGGTCACCTCGGCGGAGCCGCGGCGTCTCTCCCGGGTTGACAGTAGGACAAACAAACTCTCTCTCACTCACCCTCACCACGCACCAACACACACACACACACGCACGCACGCACGCACGCACGCACACAGACACATCGCACACCCCCGCACACAGTGGCGCCGCCAGCCGGAATCCTGTACGCACTGTGCGTACAATTTTTTTCATAGGTGAAAAAAAAGAAGCAATTTTGTTTATTTTGAGGGGGTGTGATAAAGATGCTTGTTGTTTGTAACAGGCTAAACGTGCTGAGTTCATTGATTGTTAAACCAATCACTTGAAGCCTAACGTAAAAGCCAGTGATTGTCGTCATCTGTCTCTTTTTGATTTCTGGCGCCTATTTACACTACCGCTATGTGATGATTACGCCCGGTCCAGTATAGAAATGTCAAAAAGACAGTTGAGCCTTTTCCAGGCATTTGAAAGAAAAGAGATCCAAACCCACGATCACAAACACGCAGCAGAGCAGCGATAATGAAGCTCTCTCCTCTCTAGCTCCAAACTCACTCGTCTGCACCGCGATTATGGACTCATAGGCGCCGATTCCAGGTTGAGCACCCTGGGGGCACGCCACCAGTTGCGCACATCAGCTGTGTGTCTGTGGGTATGTGTAACCCGTATGTGTGTGTAGCCTGTGTGAATGTGTGTGTTAATCTCTCACGCGCTCTGTTAAAATGAATAAACACAAACCGCTGCAGAGCGCGAGCCTGGCACAGAGGTGCGCGCTCTGGCGCATCTGGCACAATCGGTTAACGGCACCGAGAGGAAACTGGCTTCGCTCCGCAGCTATTTCGCGTCCGACGTCGATGTTAAGCACATGTTGTTATTGATATTGTAGCGTCCGAGCCGACGTAACTACAACAACATAACACAAACTTATCTGACAGCTCTCACTTCTTCCTCTGCTCCTCCTCACTCACAGTCAGTCAGAAATCACACAACTTAAACATCATAACAACAACATTACTGCGGGGTCACATCAATATTTTCAGTTGTGCAGTATATTAATGAGCGACAATGTCCCATTGCTACGTGGCATGATAAGCACACCAGTGTTTGTAGAGCCTGGTGTGCGAGCCCCCCCCCACCCCCCCGGAAAAAAAATGTTGTAGCCTATTTGCCGTTTCTGTGCGTACATTGAAATTGAATCCTGGCGGCGCCACTGCCCGCACACACACATACACGCCGGCACGGACAGTGACTGTGCGCTCGCGCACCCACACACATACACACCACACATACACACTCATTCCCACAGCTGGGACTGGGACTTAATGGACAGTGGGAGGGGGGAGGGCTTTCGGGTTCTGTTGATCTGTGTGTAATAGTTTATTATATGCCGCCTGAGTTCAGTGAAATACAGAGACTCAGACTAAGTAGCGACTTTGATCATTGCTTCCCTGGACGCACCAGTAGCGTGAGCCTAGATCCGCCTGCAGCAGGACTGCGTTGTGCCAGTTGGGGAATTGTTACAAACTGACATCGGAGTGTGTGATTGTAAATGGCGAGACTTTGTGTTTGTTTATTTATTAAGCTTCCACTGACTGTATCACATCTGTACACATGTCTTAAAACATGAAAAAAAAAGTACACACACACACACACCCTAACCACCGCTCGGAGTAACGCACATTTCCTTATGGAAATTAAAGCCTTGTCGGAATGGCGGGACGAAACTGTCGGAATGGCAGGACGTTTACATGTCGGAATGGTGGTATGTCAGAATGGTGACATGTCGGAATGGCAGCATGTAACCTTGATAAACAGAGCGGATTGAGGATTTTGCTTTTTTGATTAGGCTGTGTGTGACGTCCGACAAGGATCAAACCATCCAAGTTTAAAGACACACTGGCAGCAGCGCACACTGATCTGCAGCCTAGACTGTTATTATTCTGTCACCTGAGTTAACGAGGTGCACGTGTGTTTGGAGCCGACGAGAGAATAAAGAGGAGACAACGCGGCCCTGAGGAGGAACTGTGAAGGACTCATCTTGGAAAATGACCCAAACCGAGTCCTGTAGAGCTGTAACTGTGTAGTGGAGAGGCGTGCAAAGTAGCTATCGTCCTGCTTCCTACATTGTTTTAACATCTAGGTAGGTTAAAAAAAAAAAAAAAAAGATTTTCTGGGATAAAGGGGCAGATTACCTACATAAGATTCTTCTTCTTTCTGCTCCGTTTTGTTGAGATTTGGCAAGGCAAGGCAAGGCAAGGCAAGGCATCTTTATTTATATAGCGCATTTCATACCAAGGCAACTCAATGTGCTTTACATAAAGACAAAACATTAAAAAAAAAAAAAAAAAGAAGCATAAGACAGAATAAAAACAAACAAAACACTGAAAACAGAGTTAAAAGCAAGAGCAAATAAAAGTAAAATAAAAGAAAATAGATAAAGTTTTAAGTTCTCAGCTATAAGCACGTGAAAAGAGAAATGTTTTTAACCTGGATTTAAAAGTGCTTACAGTTGGGGCTGATTTCAGTTCTGCTGGTAGTTTGTTCCAGTTGTTGCAGCATAACAGCTAAATGCTGCTTCACCATGTCTGGTCTGAACTCTGAGCTCCACTATCTGACCTGAGTCAGTAGATCTCAGAGCTCTACTGGGTTTATACTCTACTAACATGTCATTCATGTATTCTGGGCCTAAACCATTCAGTGATTTGTAAACCAGTAGCAGAACTTTAAAATCTATTCTGTAGCTGACTGGGAGCCAATGTAAGCTCTTAAGAACTGGGGTGATGTGATCTGATCTCTTTGTTCTGGTTAAAACTCGAGCTGCAGCGTTCTGAATGAGCTGCAGCTGTTTGATGCTTTTTTGGGGGAGACCAGTCAGAAGACCGTTACAGTAGTCAAGTCTACTGGAGATAAAAGCATGAATCAGCTTCTCCTGATCAGTTTGGGACATAAAACCCTTAATTCTGGATATGTTCTTAAGTTGATAAAAGGCTGATTTGGTGACTGATTTGATATGGCTGTTGAAGGTCAGATCTGAGTCTATCAGCACGCCAAGGTTTCGGACTTGGTCTTTAGTTTCTAAAGACAGTGACTCAAGATGTTTACTGACAGCAACCCTCTTCTCTTTATTTCCAAAAACAATGATCTCAGTTTTTTCTTGATTTAACTGAAGGAAATGTTGGCTCATCCAATTTTTGACTTGCTCTTAACAGTGACATAATGACTCTATTGGACTGCAGTCATCTGGAGACAGTGCAAGATATATCTGTGTGTCATCTGCATAACTATGATAGTTGACATTAGAGTTCTGTAGAATTTGACCCAAAGGCAGCATATACAGGTTAAACAGAAGGGGTCCAAGGACTGACCCCTGAGGAACTCCACATGTCATAGCCACTCGATCGGATTGATAACTACCAATGGTCACAAAATAACTCCGTTCCTCTAAGTAGGACCTGAACCATTTTAGGACTGTCCCGCTGAGTCCTGCCCAGGTTTCCAACCTGTCCAGCAGTATACAGTGATCCACAGTGTCAAACGCAGCACTGAGATCCAACAGGACCAGAACTGACACCTTGCCTGAGTCAGTGTTCAACCTTATGTCATTTAACACTCTAATAAGAGCTGTTTCTGTACTGTGGTGAGGTCGGAAGCCTGATTGAAATTTGTCGAAGAGTCCACTGGAGTTCAAGAAGTTGCTGAGTTGATTAAAAACCACTTTCTCAACGATCTTGGCTATAAAGGGAAGATTTGAGATGGGTCTGTAATTGGTTAAAATGGTAGTATCCAATGTTCTCTTTTTTAAGAGTGGCTTGATGGCAGCTACTTTCAGGGGTTTAGGAAACATGCCTGATTGAAGTGAGCAATTTATTATTTGTTGCAGATCTGTTTGGACAGAGCTTATAATAGTTTTAAAAAAGTCAGATGGTATTGTGTCAACATGTCGATGTTTTAAGATGCTGAACTGTTTCTTCTAAGGTTTTTTGGTCAACTGTACGAGTCAAATACGACGCAGAGCCAGTCGCTCGAAACGTTTTTGAGTTCTCTTTCTGGCTCATATATGGACAGTGCCATGGATTTATCAGTGAAGAGTGAACTGCTGATATTTTGTAGTGCTGAACTATGACCAAGCCGCTGTCCGCTGTCTCAGTGCTGGAATGAGAGAGAGAGAGAGAGAGAGAGAGAGAGGCTCTGACTCTTTATTTTCTTTTTTCCATGGACCAGCTTTCCTGCTTGTCTGTTGATTACTGTACGCAACGAAATGTCTTTTTACATGTAAGCGGAGCTGAACAGGCAGACGCGTAAAACACATATTTTGACTACTTAATGCTGTTGCTTTTTTTTTTTTTTAAGTTACCTTTCGTTTCCTTTGGATTTTTGTGCGTATTATGAAGCTGTCCTGGTCCATGTTTGTAAGCCTTTTTACCAGGAGTAAATTCCCCAAAGTTGCAACAACTTGTAGTGATCCACTGGGTTTTGCTTGGCCAGCTGGGGTAGTTGATTTGCAGGTTTGCTCCCCAGGTTTTTTTCTTTTAAAAAAGTCAGATGGTATTGTGTCAAGACAACATGTCGATGTTTTAAGATGCTGAACTGTTTCTTCTAAGGTTTTTTGGTCAACTGTATTAAACTCTGACATTACCGTTGATTTATTCCTAGGTGATTTTAGGGATTGCATCATTGTATTATTTTGCTGATTTGTGTTGATATTTAGCCTTATGGATTTGATTTTTTCATTGAAGAAGTAAGCAAATTCATTGCATTTTTCTGTGGAAAAGAGTTCTGAAGCTATCTCTTTTGGGGGGGTTGTAAGCTTATCAACCATAGCAAACAGAGCACGAGTGTTGTTGATGTTCTTATTAATCATTTCAGTAAAGTGTTGCTGTCTAGCCTTGAATAACCCATGGTTAAAATTACAAAGAATTTGTTTGTAGAGGTCATGGTGGATTTGAAGTTTAGTTTTTCTCCATTTACGCTCAGCTTTCCTGCATTCTGTTTTCAGAGCCTTTACCATCAAAGTGTTCCTCCATGGTGTTCTCTGTCTGGTCAAGGTCATCTTAGTTTTAAAAGGTGCAATGGTATCAATGACATTTGAGATTTTGCAGTTGAAATTATCCAGAAGTTCATCAACTGTCTCTGCACTCACAGTTGGTGACATGACTATAGCCTCCATAAACTTAACACTGGTATTCTCATTTATGAACCTTTTCCTAACAGATACAGAGGGTAACTGCATGTCCGGAGTTATCTGTAAGTCAAAGAACACACAGAAATGATCAGAAAGAGCCAAGTCCTTGATATCAACAGAAGTAATGTCAACACCTCTAGAGATAACCAGATCCAGAGTGTGGCCTCGGGTGTGTGTGGGCCCTTTCACATGTTGGGAGGTTTTTGTTTTTATTGTAGCTTATTAAAGTGCAAGATCATTTTTCTGACTGATTTATTGCCCGTGTATCTGCTTTCGGAGAAGAGGAGAAGTTCCGCTTCTTTCCCCCGTCCTCCGCCCGTTGTCTCCGTTGTCACTTTGTTGTCACTTGTAGCCGCTCCACAGAGCACATGGCTAATTAAATATGCACGTGCTGACCATATATAGTTGTATATAGGCGTTCCGGGGTGGAGTAAGAGGTGTGTTCACGTGTGCACCATTCTTGGGTCCGGTGTGATTTATCAAAGGGAAATGCGGAGAGTTGTGCGTACGCACAGTTTGATTGATCTGAAAAAGGTGTAAATATTTCGGGTGTACGCCATTTTCGTCTTTTCGCCGTACGCAAAACTTTAGTAGCAGTTTTACACCCTCTTTGATAAATGAGGCCCCAGGTGACCTATTTTCTTTTTTGCGGTGCAATGAAGACGTCATGTGATCTAATCACGCCGGCGTGATCATCGGATTCTAAGGGTTAAGGAACGACCCGCTCTACCTCCTGAGCCACGGCCGCCCACGTATCTGAATGCAGCCTCACAGAGCTGCTAGCACGGCTGCAGTCTGATTAAATCTATTTCTGTTATGTTATTCTCTGTTTTTAAACAGAAACATCCAAGAGGATCTGGATGATGTGAGGGATTATAAACCTCAAGTCGATGGGATCAAACATCTCAGAGTTTTGCTCTATGGACCAGTTGGTGCTGGAAAGTCCAGCTTCATCAGCTCTATCAGCAACACCTTAAGGAGGAGAATGACCCAATCAGCTGAAGCCAGTGCTACAACCTCTGACCAGAGTCACACTAAAAGGGTACTTGTTAACTTCACCTTGTTCTTCTTTCACTTTACATACTCGAGCACTATTAGCAGAACCTGGATCAGTTTGCATTAACACATAAAACCAAAACTAAACAAAATCACTTTCAACAAAATATGTACTTTTATATATTTTCAAACTTCTTCAAATCACATTCCTATGGAGCCCCAGACATGACATGGAGGAAAAAAAGATAATTTGTGGCCACGACATACTAATTGGTTTAAATACTAATTCTTTCCCAAGAAATACTATTTTGTGGCCACGAAATACTTAAACATAATAATGTTATTCCTGGACAGCTGGGCAAATCGAGCGCCCCTAGAAAATGCAGTAGCCTACGTCATGTCCAAGGTGTGTGTCTTTTCTTATTCTGTTCTTGTCAATATCTTCTCGATATGTCCCACATTTAGACAGTTATTTAGTTAGGCTTATGTTTAACACATTACAACGGGTAGCTGACGTCTCACCCGACTTACAAAATTTGTATCCTCATCCTGTTACTAAACGGTGTTTTGTTGTGCCAATGTGTGGTCATTAACACATGTCTGTAGGAGCTGCGGCCCTGCACACACATCAGGACAACCTCAGATGAGGGAATACTGTACATTAGCTGCAAAATGTAATGATGCTACCGAATGACGCCGTGCATTTACAGTAGCGCTCAATTTATCACATTGCCAAGGGGACCTATAGCCTACCAGTGATCAGAATCTAGTTTGTATCGATTTACAGGCTGTTTTTACTCTGAGCAACAGCTCTGACTTAACTGCTGAATCTTCAATAGAATCACAGCAAATTAAAAGTTAACTGTCATAAGTGGAAACAGTTTTACGGAATTACAGGCCTAGCACATTTCACTGCAGAGACTGATCAATAATATAGTGAACTTTTAATCTGCTATGATTCTAAGTACCTAGCTAAAGGTACCTAAACCTAACTAAATAACTGTCTAAATGTAGGACAAGAACACAATATGAAAGACACTCACTAAACTAACTTAACAAAACACAACTCCAACCACACCAGTAGGCCTACATCTTCCCCTGAGTGAATAAATTAGCTCCATTAAATGCTTCTTTATAAAAGAAAAATAGATATTTATATAACTGTATACATCCATAGACGTCGGAACCAGGGGTGCGCTCAAATCCACCATTCCCCCATCAGCCTGCCTACCCACAGCATTACTCTTAAAGAAAAAAAAAAAAGCCACTTTCACCCCATCTGCTCCCGTGTTTGCAGTTCACTCACAAGACAACATCAGGGTTTCCTACATGTCTAATTAATTGTGGTGCACCGCCACAAGCCCCCACACACCTTCATAATGATGTTACCGCACAGTTCTTCATAGTTCCTCCTCAGTAAAAACGAAACTTATCATCTCTCTCTCTCTCTCTCTCTCTCTGGCCGCGTTGTGACGGTAATAAACATATGCGCTAAATCACGCTAATGTGTTCAAATCAGACCGTCAGTCCGTCCGGGGGGGGGTTGCAAAGTCCGCAGATGGAAACACACAGGATTCAAATTTCTTTTAATGCGCATTTCCCAGTAATTCGAATCACTTTGGATGGAAACATGGCTAGTGTGACACATTAACCTTGTGTGCCACTGCCAGCAAGCGGACAGCAGCAGAAGCAACAGATAGGCTAGCGCAAGGACCCGGCAACACATGCTTATCATGCTTTATGTCATTGCAATGAACAATGCTATGCAGCAACTGTATTGATGCAGCATGTGGGCTGTTTGCTAGCATGCTAAAATGCATATTTTAACTCCAAAAGAAAAAATATTTCTAATTCTAGTAAAATTCTAACATATGTTTTAAAGCAGAAGTAAGCGATCCGGTCGTTTTGGCTAACTTCTTGTCAGCCCTCGTCATGGATCTATTGGTCCTCATCCCTACGTCACCACATTCATGCGCATCCCTTGGCTGCACACACAGCCCTTCATGCCGTTCTCTCTCCTCATTGGATAAAGCTTGTAGATACAAGGAAAGTTTTCTCCTGGGCTCAGAGCAGAGCAGAGTGACTGACAGACCCGTGTTTCAGACCAAACACTCTAGAAGTGATTGCTGTCGGAGGATATAACTATTTAAGACTTATATTAACACAAACATTCTGCTTACTTCTGCTTTAAAGCACTATCTCTTAAATTTGAAGTTCACACTGTTTGTTTAACTAACTGCGTTTAAATTTGAAGATATTTCATTCACAAGGTCAAAATCATGTTTTGTGAGGTCTTTAACCAATTATGAAGTTCAGTCGACACCTTACTGAGACATTGTGTCTATGAGAATGGAACAAACAAACAATACTGTATATTAATGTTGTCAAGGAGGAGATCTGTTTTACCAGCTCAATCTTCCTCCTCTGATTCTGTTAAGAATTCTTCAAGTTAGAGATGGTTTCGTATTCATGCTTTTATTTTGAAAGTAGGCGTTTTATTTTGAAGACAGTTTATGCAGTTCCTCTTCCTGCCTCACGTTCGCCGATTGACATGTTTACAGTGGTACAGCAGTCACTGACGATGTAAGTTATGGTCATAATGATGTGAAATGAATGTGGATATGCTACTTACCCTTTCTGATAGTGATGTGTAGCTCCTGGTGTTTATTTACGCTCGTTAAAAGGGCCGTTTTCACCCGTTAGCATGATCGCGAGTTAGCATCTATAAGCTAACCAAGTTTGAATGAGTTCGTATGGCTGCTAGCCTTCATATTTGTTTTCGGTTTACATGTGTATGCTACATAATTAATAGTTAAAGCCACATTGATGAATATTAAGTGATTGACACTGAGATAAATGTGTTTATGTACTGTGAAGTGGCTGTTAAGCCTACTGTATTCAATTGCATATATTTAAAGCAGTACACTGTGATAATTCAGTCCTTTATTTCTTTGTATATTTACAGAAACTGCATTGCATTGTACCAAACGAATTGCTGCACAGTTCTACAGTAAACATCATAGACTCCATTGATGTCTCGTGTGCTTTCTGACCGAAGCCCTGCAGTGGTCAGTTAGGCTAAAATCAGCATCAGAGGTCAAACTCCTCAACAAAGGTCCTTCGAGCCGGATTATTGACTGCTGCAGAACATGACATCAAAGGAAGATACAACATCTCTCCCACATGTTGATGCACAAGAGCGACATGAAAGGCAACGCCGCACACCCAAGCACCTAGAAGACTACATCCTTGCCTACCATCATCGTGGACCTGCCCTTTCCTCCCAACTCAACGACGGAGTCCATGAGGAGCAGAAAGGAGCAGCAGCCGCAACAGACAGTGGACAAGCAGATGCAAGTATTCGTCTTGGTAACAGCAGAGCCTCACATAGCCCTGGTCCAGGTGATCCACTGAGCACCACATCACTCAAGCAACTTATGGAGTCCATATCCAAGAGTGAGAGGGAGGAAAAGGCTGAAATGGCTCAGGTCGCCAACAAACTCCGCGAATATGAACATCGACAACGTCGTCGCCAAGAGCTGTTGGAGCATATTACGTCATTCCTACGGGAAGAAGAGGAGAATGATGAGGATCACAATGTGAAAGGTACCACATCCCCCCTAATGCAATCACATTCACCACTGCGCCCCCCTTCATACCATCACTCTTCAAGCCATTCTCCATCAGCAGAGAAGCAGGTGCGCAGCAAAGGGTCCCACACTGAAAGACACTCACCAGCTGATGTGATTTCAACATTAGAGAGAGAAGCTGAGCTGAGAGACTATACCCCTGATGTAGTAGCTAAAGGAGCAAAATCTGCATTCACACCAATATATTCAGCCTCTCCACAGCACCCAATCTCCTCCCATCCAATCTTCTCATCTGGTAGAGTGACGCCAACCTCGGCCCCACAGCAGCTGATAAAGCCAGTCCCCTTGCAACCTCAGTTAACAGGGCTACATCGTGGTGAGGATGAACTTGCCTACAGTCACCTACCTCAGGCACAGCAGCTGTTGACAACTGCAGCTCCGTCCTACAAGCCCACAGCTTCATATCACAGACCACAAACAGTGTTAAGCTATCCTCCACCTCAATCCCCCTCGATCTACAGTCTACCTCAATATACACCTGTAGTGCCACCTCAATCACTGCCATCTGCCCCAGTAGTGATTACTTCCCCAGCTGTTCAGTCACAGTTTCCAACAGGCCAGACTACAGCCCCACACAACTTCAGTCTGCAACCACGCTCGGTGTATGGTGTGCCCAAACCCAAAATCCCAGATTTCACTACGGATAGCGAAAGGGAGTTTGCTAACCTTAAGTTAGCGCTGAATAACCTGCTCGAACCCCATCCCGAATTGACTGAAAAATACAAATATCATGTGCTACTCGAACACCTCAAGCTCCCAGAAGCACAGATGATTGGCCAGTCCTGCAGACATGATCCATTCCCATACACAGCAGCCATGCATGCACTACAGCTTCAGTATGGTCAGCCACATCAGCTAGCGCAGAGTGAAATAGCAGCTATCCTCAACCAACCTGATGTGAAGTCTGGGGACGCACGCACCTTTCAAAGCTTTGCTCTCAGAGTCCACCTCTTAGTGAGCATGTTGCTGTCCTTGGAAGGGCCGCAGGGGATGGAACTCAACTGCTGCTCCCACGTCGACCGTGTACTCAGTAAACTGCCGAAATATCACAGGGATGGGTTCATTGAGTATCTCCAGCTACAGGGAAAGCTCAACACTACAAGCCTCAACCCCTACAACCTACAAGACCTGAATGGTTGGCTTCAAGGTAAAGCTCAGCAACAACGCCTGTCAAGCAGACTGGTACAGCGCTATCAACTTGAGAAGCCTGCTAGTAATGGGAGAGAGAAAATCCCATTCAAGGGGAAAGGTCAGAGCATAGCAGTGTATCATGGTGCAGAGCCCATCCAACCGAGCACTACAAGCAAGTACACGTCAGCTGGTGGCAAGAAGCCATTTAAAGTGCACTGCCTCTTCTGCGACAGCAAAGAACATTACATCAGCCGCTGCCCTAGCATTAAAGTGACATCAACAACAGAGCTGGACAGGTGGATAACAGATGGTAAACGCTGCTGGAAGTGTGCACGTGCCCACGCACCTGAGTCTTGCAACCTCAAGAAACCTTGCAGTGACTGTGGCGACATCCATCTACAAGTGCTCCACAACATTGCACAGTGTCGCTCCACCGACCCACAGTCAAGAACATCAGAGAGCCGAGTATACTTGACTCCCAGCATAACCTCCAGCAAAGTGCTCCTGAAAGTGGTTCCCGTCCTGCTGCACAACGATTCTAATTCAGTAGAAACCTTCGCTGTATTGGATGATGGAGCGCAACGGACCATGATCTTACCAACAGCCGTCCAGCAGCTCCGGTTGAATGGTGAGTCTGAGACCCTCGCTCTACGCACTGTAAGGACAGATGTCACGCACCTCCAAGGGTTAAAGGTTAACTTCGAGATCTCCCCCAGAGGTAACCCACGGAAACGGTTCAAAGTGCAGGGAGCATTTACAGCAGCAGGTCTAGATCTAGTGGAGCAAACCTACCCTGTACAGATGCTTCAAAAACGACATTCCCACCTGCGTGGAATACCACTGAAGTCATTCAATAAAGTACGGCCACTAGTGCTGCTCGGCTCAGATCATGTGCACCTCATCACGGCCACGGAGCCAACCCGCAGAGGATCCAACGGTGGACCCATAGCCATCCACACTGCCCTAGGATGGGCGCTGCAGGGATCAGAGAGGTGTGTGCCAGAACAAACATCAGTGACTCAGTGTCTTTTCACCTCATTCGCCAGCCCAGATGATCTCCTGTACCGGAATGTCGAGAGGTTATGGCAACTTGATGTCTTACCTTTCCGGAATGAGAAAATGGTCGTCCGCTCTCGTGAGGACCAAGATGCCATGAACCTTTTGGAAACAAAGACACGGCGAATGGAGGTTGAAGGAGTCCACCGCTATGCAACCCCCCTCCTGAGGAAACAAGGCGCACCCAAGCTCATCAGCTCCACTCATTCAGTCATGGCTCATCTGAGAGCCACAGAGAAGCGGCTCAAGAGAGATCCAGAGAAAGCGGCAATCTACTCAGCTGAGATCAACAAACTCATCAGCGCTGGGTACGTCAAGAAACTTCAACCTCAGGAGGTGGAGCAGTCTGTCGAAGCATGGTATCTCCCTCATCATCTTGTGTGCCACAATAACAAATCACGCCTGGTCTTCAATTGTTCTTTTCTGCACCAAAATGTCTCCCTGAACGAGCAACTCTTACCTGGGCCTACGCTGGGTCCATCGCTGGTAGGCGTTCTCATCCGCTTCAGGCAGCACCAGATTGCAGTGAGCACAACCAGCAGTCCATGCTGTGCTATCTTCGCCTTACAGCAACATGCTCGTGATTACGAAGACAGCCATCCTGAAGTGCTACAGTCGGTGCAGCAGAGCTTCTATGTCGACAACTGCCTTGAAAGCTTTCCCACCATCTCTGCAGCCAAGCAAAGAGTCGTTCAGCTCCGCACCTTATTGGCAGAAGGAGGATTCGACCTCAGACAGTGGGCAAGTAATCAGCCAACGGTGGTATCCCATCTTCCCACCGAGGCCAGATCTTCAGCTACAGAGCAGTGGCTGAGCCAGAGCCGTACAGACCCGCTTGAACCCACCTTAGGTCTGAGATGGAACTGCGCTGCTGACACCCTCAGCTATCAGTATCGGATCATTGAGCACTCTACGCTGACGATGAGGACGGCCTACCAAGTGTTAGCCAGTCAGTATGACCCCTTAGGGTTCATGGTGCCATTCACAACCCGCGCCAAAGTGTTGATCCAGCAGCTTTGGTCCAAACAAAGGGGCTGGGATGATCCGGACCTACCTCCTTCCCTCCGAGAAGCCTGGGAAGCCTGGGAGAGTGAGCTGAAACATCTTAACAGTGTATCCATTCCCCGCTGTTACTCGCCACTTCCTGCCACAGGTACAGATGCAAAGTATGATCTCCATATCTTTTGTGACGCTTCGGAGCGAGCATACGGAGCAGTAGCTTACCTTACGGTAGATGCAGGAGACACCATCCACACCTCCTTCATTATGGCTAGGTCCAGGGTTGCTCCTAAACGGCAACAGTCCATTCCCCGCCTAGAACTCTGCGCAGCACTAGCCGGAGCTCAACTGTCCAAGCTCATACAGAATGAGATGACGCTTCCCATTCGACAAACTGTGCTGTGGTCCGACTCCACCACAGTATTGGAGTGGCTTCAATCAGACTCCTGTCGATATAAGGTGTTCGTCGGGACCCGCGTGTCGGAGATCCAAGAACTCACTGACCGACAGGCTTGGCGATACATCGACAGTCCAAACAATCCGGCCGACGATATAACCAGGGGAAAATCACTGCTGGAGCTAGCAGGACCTGGTCGCTGGAGTCAAGGACCCCCACTCCTTAAACAGAGTGCAGAGCACTGGCCAAAGAAACCTGAGCAAACGCCAGCAGTGGGCTCATCCGAATTGAAAGGTATCACATTCTGCTGTTTCACGGCTGTGGAGCCCAACGACAACATCCCCGATGCTACCCAGTACAGCTCATGGAAGGAACTGGTGGAAGCAACGCGACAAGCTCATGGGGCGGCAGCAACAGACCCGGCGCACAACCAGCTCATTAGTCACCGAGATGCAGAGCTCTTGCTGTTGAGAGGATGTCAAGCACATAGCTTCTCAGGAGACGTCGCCGCCCTTAAAGCACAGAAACCTGTGTCAAATCACAGTCATCTGCTTAGCCTTGCTCCAGAGTGGGACGCTGCAACGGGCCTCATCCGCGTGGGAGGGAGGCTGCGCAGATTGAACCCAAGCGTCGGAGAAATCCACCCAATTGTGCTTGACCCAAAGCACCCCGCGGTGAAGCTTCTCATCAAAGACCAGGATGAACGTCTTCTGCACCCAGGCACGGAGCGGGTCTACGCTGAATTGCGTAGACAGTATTGGATCTTGAGGGGACGACAGGCTATCCGACATCACCAACTCAACTGCTCCACCTGTCAGCGCTGGAGAGCTCAACCGAAGGTGCCACAGATGGCAGATCTGCCCCCGCAACGCCTCAGACTTCTCTGTCCACCCTTCTACTCAACTGGCGTTGATTGTTTCGGGCCTTACCTGGTGAAGATAGGTAGGAGGACAGAGAAGCGCTGGGGCGTGATCTTCAAGTGCCTCACGACTCGAGCGGTGCACATAGAGCTTCTGAACTCTATGGATGTGGACGCTTTCCTCCTTGCTCTTCGCCGTTTCATTGCCAGGCGGGGGCGGCCAAAGGAAATGTTATCGGACTGTGGTACCAACTTCCGCGGTGCTGAGCGGGAACTCAGGGAGGCTTTCGCAGCCATGGAACCACAACTGAAAGAGCAACTGACAGAATACCAGATTGCCTTCAAGTTCAACCCGCCGAACGCTCCCCATTTTGGTGGAGCATGGGAGAGAGAGGTACGTTCCATCAAATCTGGCCTCCAAGTCGCAGTGGGCAGCCAATCCGTCTCGGAGGATGTTCTGTACACAGCTCTGGTGGAAGTAGAGGGGATCTTAAACTCGAAGCCACTGGGATACGTGTCAGCTGATGTAGCCGACTTGGACCCCATCACTCCAAACATCCTTCTGATGGGGCGGCGGGATGCGGCTCTGCCTCAAGTGGTCTACACTCCAGCAGGTATGGGACGGCGAAGATGGCGACACTGTCAGACTCTAGTGGATCAGTTTTGGCTTCAGTTCACAAGGAACTACTTGCCGAACCTTCAGACGCGGCAAAAGTGGCAAAGGTCATCAAAGAACATCACTGTGGACTCTGTCGTGCTGATCATCGACCCATCACTTCCGAGAGCTCAGTGGCCTATCGGGAGAGTTGTCAAGGCTATCGCTAGCCCGGATGGATGTATCAGAGCGGCAGAGGTCAAAGTCAAGGACAAAGTCTACATGAGACCAGTTGCTAGACTTATTGAGCTTCCTGCACTTGAGGATGATACCAAAGACACTTGAAGAATCCCTGGTCTTACACATTTACAAGGCAAATGTGGGGGCGGCTCAACAGATTCTGTGAAGTTCATGTGATGACACTGCTCCTTGCAGTTATGTGTCAGGGTTGAAATTAGAGACAACCTATAATTTCAATGGAAAAGATTTATTGTTTTGAAGGAAGAAACAGAATGATTGTATTTAGACCATTATCATTAATCTGTCACATTTTTTCCACGTGTATTTTAGTATAAAACCTATAGAATCCAGAAAGGAGCCAAAGGGACCTTCTACCCTGTTGTTTTCAATGATGTCATGGGTCTGGAGGAGCAGACTGGAGGTGGAGTCAGGGCGGACGACATCAAACTGGCCATGGAGGGACACGTGAAGGAGGGTTACGAGGTACAAGTTGTTAAGTATTTTTCCCCAGCCGCTGCTTGTGTCATTTTAAATTTCCCCTAGGGGATTAAATAAAGTACTCTATCTATCTATCTATCCATCTATCCATCTATCTATCTATAGTATAGTCAGTGGCGGCTGGTCAATAGAGGGCGCTCGGGCGCCGCCCCCCCTTGATGAAAAGCGAATTTTAATGATTATAATTTTTTCCAAAATAATAATTTTAAATTAATATTTTTTTCTTATTGTACCTGTGAATGTGATGGGAATTCTTAAAATCGAGCTGTATATAAAATAAAACCATTATTTAGAGGCTAATTTGCCTACAGGTTCATTTACTGTCTCTGTTATATCTATCGCTCTGTGTCTGGGGCGCTGGAGAAGTCGCCCGAGCAGTGTACCGGCTCAGCCAATCAGTGACTGTTGCTAAGTAAAAAATATACGGAGCAACAGGTAATTTAGCCAATCAGCGTCGTCGGATTTTATGCCTTTGGGGCGCAGAAAATATCGCCCCAAACCAACATTTTGGTCTCCCGTGGCAACCAGAAATCGAGGGGGGAATTAACAGAGGAGCTGTCCTCGGTAGCAGGATGGCTACGCAGTTTTCATCAGTTTCAAATTCTGTTTCCCGTTTAATTTACTTTTTTAAAACAGTGAGGACAGATACCACACGGACTGTTACTGGAGTTAGAGACCTATTTATCTGAACGGATTACAAGACATGAACTCTCAAGGGACACATGAACGGTGCTGTCAGCTAACGTTAGCCAAGCTAGGCAGAAGTCAGGACTAGCAGCAGAGCTTCACAGCTGGATGAAAAACACAGTTTCACGGTGAGAAAATACAACGAACAGGTGGATAAAACTCTGTGGGCCGGTGGCGGGAGGCTGTTATGATGTGACAGGAGGCCGTAGTGTGTGAGAGGAGCACCGGAGGACCGGAGCACCGTTAACCGGCACGTCAGAGACTGCTCTCTCTTGATGCTCGGAGACAACTTCTGGACTACATGTTGGTTCGTCCGCGGTGCGTTCACAGCTCGTCCGAGGGCGTTTTTATTAGTTCATCCAGCTTCTGGGACACTGGACTGGACACTGTTATTCCTGAGTGACACCAGGGGAAACTAATCACCCAGGCTGTGACAGGACGTCTGTGATGCGGAGCATCAGGCTGCAGCACTGTTCAATATGTTTACAGGTGTGACCAGTACATTCACAGTTAGACTCGTCATCAAACCTGATAATGCAGCAGTTAAGTTAACATCTCACATCAGCAAGGTCAGACCAAACTTAATCACGTTATGCTCCTCCTATAGTGTTCCTGTCACACTTTGTCTATAGTTAACATTAATCACTGCTGTATATTTCACGTCCACTGTGTGCCACCAGTGAAAGACTACTGTTTGTTCATTGTCATTATATGTCAAACTGCTGATTTATCAAAGGCAAATAAATAATTAATGTTTATCCCTAAAAATGGGTATGGGGTTCTTTTATCAAGATGGTCACCAAAAACTTCAGGGACAAACAGCCCACCTAGAATATTTTTCACCAGCCGCCACTGAGTATAGTATAGTATAAAAATAGACACCACCATTACCACTGGACAATAAGGAATTCAATGAGCTCAGATGATAATGACCATTATCAAAGCAGAGTACCAAACATCATCTACAGCTTCTCCTGTGCGCCATCAGTGTGTGAATGTGTGTGTGAATGTGTGAATGCGATGCAGGGTTTCCCGCAGCGCTTTCCTGTTAAGGCGGCCGCCTTAACAACAAAGAGCTGCCGCCTAAACTAACGTCTTAAAAAAAAAAAAGTAGCCATAATCGCCGTCTTCATCGTACAGACTGTAAGTTCATGTCTCATTTATTTGGATTTTCACATTATTTTTCAGTTCAATCCCAGGTCTTCATTGTCCAGTCGTGGTTTGGGCTACAACCCTTCACCCTCTCCAGATGATAAAGTCCATGTTCTGGTTTGTGTCCATACTGCAAACTTTCCAGAAATAAAGGACTCAACTCTGCAGAAGATGAAGGAAATCAGAGAGGTAGCCAGCGACTTGGGTAAGAGCAGAGACCAGAGTACATCACTACAGATAATCTAGTTATAGCTGAAATAATAATATGTTAAGTTTCAGTATCCAAATGAAGCTGTCATTGCTCTCCAGATGTAAGGATCATGAATATGATCATGTTAGAGATGAGATTTGAACTTCAGTATGAATGAACTGTATAAGTTTATTGACAGTTCATTGTGTCTGGAACACCTCCATGTGTTGAGTGTGTTATGTTTGTTTGGATCTAGAGACTAAATCAAGCTGTCTTACAAATAGGACTGATAATATTGAGTCAATCTGTATATGTGCAGGAATTCCCCAACTGGCTGTTGTCACCAAAGTTGATGAGGCCTGTGGTGAAACTCAAAAGGATCTGAAGAATGTCTACAAGAGCAAGCACATCAAGCAAAAGGTGAATCCCTGTCAGTCATCTGACCAGTTTGTTTGATCAATGTACAATTATTTCAACTCAGATATGTTGAGCTTCATAATCTGTTTCAGAATATGAGCTAAAAACTTGTGAATAAACTCAACTATTGTTTCTTTTGATCTTAGATGAAGGACTTCAGCTCAACACTTGGCATTCCAATGAAAAACATCTTTCCTGTGAAGAACTACAGTGAAGAAGACGCCACTGATGATGACATTGATACTTTGATCCTGAGAGTTCTGAGGCTGATTATTGACTTTGGAGACGACTTCATCTATCAAATGTCTGATCAGAATTAGTGATCATTTGCCAATGATACCCCACCAGATAGCTAATCAACATCAGATATTTGTGTCTGTTCTTCATTTATATTACAGCTCACATTTAATTAAACACATTTTCATAGTGGTAGTAGCAGAATAACTTTGCTTAACCGTTGCAAAAGGACATGATTTAGGGACAGTTCACAAAATAGAGGAAATATATCAAAAATTTGTCCAAACCAACAATATATAACACAAAATAATATCAACCAAAAAACAATTTAATCTTTCCAAATTGCATGGATGATGTGTTGAGACAAAAAAAAATAAAGATAATTTGTATGGTTCTTGCTTTTCTTTCAAACTCAGTTGATAAAAGGTTTACATGTATGATGCGAAGCCTGCGGAGCGAGTTCAGGCAGACAAATCAAGCTGCGCCCATCCTGATCAGCTGATCAGTCACATGCCCTCCTCCTCCAAATAGGGTGGGTTATTAAACCCCCTGGTTCACCTGCTCATCCCTGGCTATGCTGCTGCTGCTGCCGCTGCTATTTCCTGCTCTGCTGCATACATCTTGCTGCTACTGCTGCCGCTGCACGTAAGGTTTTGCAAACCCACCACCTCCCCAGCATCCACCTGTGGGTTCTGTCTCTTGATTCCCTGTGGGGGGTCTGCTTCATTCCCTGTAATGTCTGGCAAACCAGATCATTCAGGGAACGAATAACTGAGACAGAGCCTGACGCCAAACCTGCTGCAGCCATGCTCTAGGATACCTATGCTGTGCATCAGATTGCAATGCTTACAATCAATCCTGGTGCAACCATGCTCAAGAATATGCTAACTATGGTGTGCTTCGGCTTGCATGCTTATACTCAATAAATTATTTGTTCTCATTTCAGAGTTGTCTGACTGAAATATTAAAACTGCAATTGCACATCATAACTGTCTCCAATGTCTCTGAAGAGCCTTAGTTTTGTCATGGTTGAAGCCGAATTAATAAATGGCAGGTGAACCTGCATTAGGAAATACTAATTCAGTTCATCTGCATAAGATTTTCATAAGTGACTAAATAGTTTTGTCTCCAAAATGTGTCCAGAGTTGCACTTGGAGAAGATTCAGACCAGAGGTGACACAGTAGTTCAGGGCCTCACAGATGATGATGGCAACAGAAAAACCAGCTCAGTTCTGAGGTCATGTTCCTCTACAGCCTAGTGCTGTGTGATATTGTTACGATGTACATCGTAGTGCGATATATAAATGTCTACGTAGGATATAACCGTCTATTGCAGGGTTTCCCAACCTTTTCCAACTGAGGGCCCACTTGAAAATCTAAAAAAATGTTCACGGCCCACCTTCATCCCAATAAACAATACATATATGATGTGTTTCAGAGGATTTCTTTTTTTAATTGAATGATAAAGATTCAGGAGTGAAAGCAGGGGGCATGGAGGAACCTCCACAGTCCCTAATGAGCATCCTGACTAAATCCTGAATAACAGAGAATGTTCACAGGGCCACAGTGTTTGGTTTGATTTACATTGTTGTTGTTTTCCCTATTTTTAACTAGTCTCCAGAAACACCATTCTGTCCATTTCATTTTAAAGAATATTATTTTATATATTATATATATTATATTTATATATCATTATATATATTTATATTTAATATATATATATATATATACACAAAAAGAAAAAGCAGAACAGGAAAACCTAAAATCAGCAATCACAGATCACTGCAGAAGAAATAACCACATCATGGATTGGGACAAAGGCAAAATCATCACATCAGAAACAAACAAGTTCAAACGCTGGATAAAAGAGGCCATAGAGATCAGGAAGTGGGCGAGGGACACCATCAACCGGGACGAGGGGGCGTACACTCTCTCGCACACCTGGGATTCCGTGCTCCAGAGACCACCCAAGGCGGAGGGGGCGCAGTCGGTACGGCAGACTCTGACAGGTCCACCGTACCATCCAGCTGATAAATGACACGTCAGCAACACGTTTGATTGCTCCGACTTACAGTTCACGACATGTCAACTCAGGTCATCTGCAGGTTAAAGGACAATTCCAGGCGAATTCAACTCAGGGGTGTATTTTCATATCATTTTAGGTCTAAAAGAATGAATCTGAAGATTTTCAGTTTAATCGCTCCTGTTTTGCGGTAGTTGCGTCTGTCCGTGCATCGCCACGGCAGCAATGAATGGGAGTTGATGTAAGTTCCGCTGTTTAGGCTGTTTCCAGCCCTCAAAGCCGCAATTTTTTTCCACAGACAGCATCAGATGGCTACTCAAACATGCACCGAGAAGTTTATTTACTTCAAGCAAGCCGACATGTTTGTAAAAGTCGATCTAATTCAAAGTCTCCCGGAGTCTCGCGTGAGCCCGAAGTTGCAGTGCTGGTGTATTCAGGCGCAGTAGGAGCTACCGCTTGTGTCATAAACACAGGAATATCAACTCTTTACTTGCTTGAAGTGTACATTTTTTTCCACAGACAGCGTCAGATGGCTACTCAAAGATGCGCCGAGAAGTTTTTTTTACTTGAAGCAAGTAAAGAGTTGATATTCCTGTGTTTATGACACAAACGGTAGCTTTTCCCACTGCACCTGAACACACCGAGCACGGCAACTGGGTCTCGCGCGAGACTCCGGGAGACTTTGAATTAGATCTAGTTTTACAAACATGTCGGCTTGCTTGAAGTAAATAAACTTCTCGGTGCATGTTTGAGTCTCCATCTGACGCTGTCTGTGGAAAAAAATTGCGGCTTTGAGGGCTGTAAACAGCCTAAACAGCAGAACTTACATCCACTCCCATTCATTGCTGCCGTGGCGATGCAGGGACAGACGCAACTACCGCAAAACAGGAGCGATTAAACTGAAAATCTTCAGATTCATTCTTTTAGACCTAAAACGATATGAAAATACACCCCTGAGTTGAATTCGCCTGGAATTGTCCTTTAATGTTTCACTTCGCTGCTCTGACGCTGCGACCCGTGTGTGTGTGTGTATGTGTTTGTGTACAGCGCTAACACACACAGACACACACACACTGCTGCATCTACAGGTGCCTTAGCGCCTGTTCTTCACACCGTAGACCAGTCAACATGAGACGTGTTACCGCAGAATAAACAACAGGAGCAGCTCCGTGTTTCCACAGTTGGAGTTTTCTCCTCCACTTTCTGACCGTCCTATCATCACGTAGCTCTGACACTCTGCTCCTCTCAGCAGCAGACATGAAGCTGCTGGAGCCTCCTCTGTCTCCTCTCTGACCTGCTGCTCTACTGGACACTCAACCCTCCGCCTCTGACACTAATGAAAATAGCCTACGGTACTTTGCTGGGTCTCCGGTTCGAGGCTTCAAGTCACATGACGACCCAACACAGGCGAATGGACCGGGCCGGAATCGCCTCATGAACGTTCACCGTCGCTTTAGCTACCACTTCTAGTTGCTCCACTTCTACTGATTTCCTCCCTCTTTTCTGGCGTTCACTTTATCCTCTTCACTTAAGCTGCTGCAGCTTAAACAAACTGATGTTACACACTCACGACAGGAGGCGGTGTGTCAGACAGCAGACTGACAGGCTATGATTTTGAAAATGATTTGGTGGCCCACTTGCAATACCATCCACAGGTTGGGAATGACTGCTCTATTGTTTATCGTAATTTTAACATGTGGGGTATTGGGTTAGCTCTGTTACTACCCTAACGAACGTTACTTGCTAACAAAACGAATCAACATTACCGTTGCTACGGGTCGCAGGACAAGTTTATTGCAGTGATACAAGCCAGCAGTGTAAAACTCAAGGATGCGGGACATTTAATCATTCCTGGATGCTTTGAGTGACAAGCAAACACGCAACCATCTAACAGCTGTGTAGTTCGGTTGCAGCTACAGTATAGTGAAAACAGAAGCACTGAAGGAGAGGAGATAATAAACTCAATAGGACACGTTAGTTCGTCGGTATGGTGACGGTACGGAATCCAACATGGTGGCTCCCTGCCGCTAGATAACAACAAATCTCTTAGATAACTGCATATGATCAGTAAAAAAAAAACAACTAACAAAAACATCCGACAAAGGACAGCGCTAGCCCATACCACCAGCAAGAGTGGAGAACCTCAAGGCATTTATCGACCACTACTTCTTCGAGTGCGCCATGTCCGACCCAGCAGACAAGCCGGCTAAGAGGAAGAAAACTGACTCAGCAACCGACACACAAGACCTCTTGGGCTCCGACTTCACCGTCCTGGAATCCATCAACAAGAAGCTGGAGGTGCTCGGCATGCTCCACCAGGAGATTAAAACCTGTTAAAATCCAGAGTCCCCCATTTGGGGGACTTGAAGACATGCATAACAATAACAGAGCCCCCAGTGCACTGATTATGAAAGAATATGGTCATATTATATGTCAAATTAAACAGCAGAAGCTGGGCTACAACGTGTAAAAACCATGTTTATATGACCCAAACACAGCCCAAACACTACTCAAACAAACAACTAGACATCAAACTTCATAAAGCACCTCTGTGTGGACCCAGTCGCCACATTTCTGGCTCGTATACTACTGTACATTATGCAAAACACATCAGCGACCTCTCATCTGAACGTAAACATCGGGGCATTCCCCAACAACCGCGGCTAACACAGCAGCTAGCAGCAGCACGGCAGAGGGAGAAGACAACAACCAGCAAAGTCGAGCAAACACAAACGCTGCGTGGCCAAAACATGGTCGTACATTTGCTCTTACCTTTGCTGTTTTGCCGTGAAAAGGTTGTGTTATGGGTAAATCCACAATATTTCCAGTTGAACTCTGCCTAGTGTTTACATCTGAATCAGCCGGGCCGAAACCCGACGGCTCTAGGACCCTGCACGGAGCCTGACGGAGCGCACACAACCCCACGTTGGCCTGCACGTGGATCTGCTGATCTGATTGGTTCATGGCTGTCACATGGCTGCCAGTGCGGCCAATCACATCGACCTGGGTCTAGCGTCATTCCTCTCTCTCTATTGGTTAAAATGAGCCGCCAATCACTCGAATCGACCAATGCGCTGCAGAGATAGAGGCTAAAAGCCAAACCCACCCAAATAAGCTGCAGAGTGCAGCAGGGCGCAGAGACACTGAATCCACTATGTTAGTTATTGACAATTGGTTCCAGTAGATTTATTTTCAGTTAGTTTATCCAAATTGTGTGAAAATAAAGATTAAACAATACCGTATTGACCCGAATATAAGACGACCCTGAATATAAGACGACCCCCCTTTTTCAAGACCTGTCTTTGGAAAAATACCTTTTTCAGACAAAATCAAAGAAAAAAAAAAATCTTTTTAAAATCATGTTTTCAGTATCTGTGAAATAACGTTCTGGTAGTTTGTTGCGCCCACTGATCTCTCTGAATGTGTGTAGGTGTGTGTCCATCTCTCTTGCGCTCTGTTTACACAAAAAGGCACACGCATCAATTGCGGTGTTTTATTTTGAAAAAAATTTTGATTTTGAAAGTTGAGCGGATTCTCTCGTGTTTCTTTGTTTGACTTCCTGCCCGGCTTGACGCAATCGCTCGCAGCTCGCGCACAAAATAGACCAGACACTGAAACGTTCACTGCAGGACGTCTGGTGTGAACAACACAGTCGTTTAACATGAACCCCGCGAAAGGAAACTGGCTCAGCTTCTCGGCGCTTCGCAGCTATTCGGCGCCTCCGCGTCCGGTGTGTCCCTGTCCCCGGGGACAACACGGCCGTAGCCGCTGTGATATGACGACCCCGCCCCCGGAGGAACTGTGAAGGAGTCAGCTGTGATTAAAATGACCTAAACCGAGTCGAGTTGAGCTGTAACTGTGTGGCAGCGCTCTGCTGTGTGGCGAAGGGGCAACACACACACACACACACACACACACACACACTTGGCGCACACAAGCGCGATCATCCTCTCAGATGCAGCTGCATCTCTCCAGGTCACTGTGTGTGTGAGTGTGAGAGGAAGAAAAGCCCTGACTTGCTTGGACAGACGTTGTTTGATGTCACCCACTGATTTGCATATATAAATATCTAGACCCCGAATATAAGACGACCCGTCTTTTTCAGACTTTTTTTGACGGAAAAAATATCGTCTTATATTCGGGTCAATACGGTAGTTTATAGTAGCAGGTGGTTCCAAGCTGTGCCAAAAATGGACATTTTGGAAAGTTCGCCTGGATATTTTGTAGTAAAATCTCAATAATTTTGTCCTGCTTCAATTAATCAGAATCAACCACTGCAGAGACAATGTTCACATGTTGTACAATGATTTTATAGAGAGTTTGAGCTTCATCAGCATTATTCTAAAGGACACTCATCAAAAATATGATTTTTTTTTTAGGCGAATATTAATTTTATTAATTTTTTTCTGTGTGTCATCTTCATTTACTCTTCACCAGTAACAGATATACTGAAATTTACACATCTCAGCAATTCCTCATTTTTTTCCCTTTACTATGACACCAAAAGTATTCAAATAGACCTTGTGGTTGCAGAGATATACTCATTTTATTATGGATATGCAATTTTCGAGAAAAGGCCTAAAAAATAGGCTTGAAAGATCTCAAGGTTAGCCTCGAATGCTCCTACCAACAGATCAACGACATACAGAGAACGCTGAGCTCCGCTCCACCTTATCGACGGTCGCCTCGCAAATGGATCTCCTCAAAAAGGAAAACAAACACCTAAAAGAAACAGTCCTCGACATTCAGTCCAGGAGCATGAGGGACAATTTAATATTTTCCGGTATCCCGGAAAACACTCCAGACAACCCAGAAGACCTGGTAAAGAAATTCATGGTTACTTCCCTCAAGCTCCCGCAAGAGACGGTCAACAACATCACTTTCCACCGTGTCCACAGGCTCGGACCCAGGGCTGGTCAACGTCCACGTCCAATCATTGTAAAGTTCGAACATTACCAACAAAAGTGCAGGTGAAGGGTAAAGGACGTGAGCTGAAAGGCACGTCATTCGGGATGAATGACCAATTTCCCAAAGAAATCAATGAGAGGCGCAAAGTTTTATACCCTATCCTGAAAGAACACAGGCAGAGGGGGAAACGGACCTCGCTCGTGGCTGATAAGTTATATATTGATGGGCAGCTGCTGCGGGACTTTAACATCACCCCCTGGCTCTTCTGAATAGGATAAGTATTACTACAAAAATTACATCACACATCTGATCATAATTTAATCATGTGCTAAATGAGTGTAAACGTTTTTTAATGTTTATGTGTATATATATTTATATACATATGAAGATTAATACATGTAACACTAAACAAAAGAGAAAAAGAAAAAGAGAATCTCACAAGATCTAGGCCTAAATGTACCATACTGTGCTCCCTCTACCTATACCTCTCCCCCTTCTATTCCCCTGTCTTTTCTCCCTCCTTTATGTCTTCCCTCCTCCCTCCCTCCCTTCATCCCTCTTGCTCACTCCCCCCTCTGACTTTATGCACCCCCCCTCCCATGTAACCCCTTTGTGTGTGAGATTAGGGAATGTACTAATGCTTCTGTGCTTCTGGTTGCTTATCAAGGAAACAAGTAAGACAGCGTTCGGCTGGATGAATCTGCAGGGGACAAGAAATATGGTTTGCCTTGTGCACATACAAACACACACATTTATTATACTCATACATATATTGATTAAATCCTTAATCCAATGTCACAGTTAACCTTTGTCTCTTGGAATGTACATGGCATTCATTCGCAGGCGAAAAAATTGAAAATTCCAAATTACGTCACTAATACGCTGAAGGCAGACATCTTCCTCTTACAAGAAACCCATTGGCTGAAATCAGAGGAAAAATCCCTCAAAGATCCAAGTTTCAATCAAGTCTTCTCATCCTCCTATAATACCAGACAAAGGGGAGTCTCCATCCTGGTCCATAAGAGACTACCTCTAACTGTAACTAACACGATAACAGATCCGGAAGACCGTTATATCATTATTCAGGCAACAATCTTTAATATAGTATACACTATTGTCAATCTGTATGCCCCTAATAATGATGATCCAGCCTTTTTCCACACAGTCTTTTCCTTACTATCTAACTTATCAGACAGTTCAACAACCATAATTGGAGGTGATTTTAATATAGTCTTAAATCCATTGATAGATCGATCAATACATCAGGGCACATAAAACAATCACAATCAGCTAAGGTAATACAAGGCTATATAAATGACTTTGGACTTGGTGATGGCTGGAGACTCAAAAATCCGTCTAAAAGGGAATACACCTTCTATTCTCCCGTACATCGCTCTTTCTCAAGAATCGACTTTTTTCTCTCAAGTAACTCGATCCTACAGAAAATTACCACAGAGATACAACCGATCATTATCAGCGATCATGCCCCAATATCTCTTAATCTGCAAGTAAAAACTCCCTATAAACCACCCTCAATATGGCGCTTTAACATTTCTCTATTAAAGGATCCAGATTTTGACAATATGATAAGACAAGAATGGGCAAACTTTTTAGAATATAACGACACTCCAAATATATCTCCATCCTTGATATGGGAAACCGGGAAGGCTGTAATCAGAGGCAAAATTATATCATACTCCTCCTTCAAGAAGAAACAAGAATTACAAGCAGAAAAGAACACTGTGGAAAAAATTAAACAACTAACAGAAGAATATGCTAGCAATCCCAGTGAACACATATGGAGTCAGCTACAGAGTATAAAATTACAACTGGATAATATTTTGTCAAAAAAAAAATGATTTCATCATACAACAGCTAAGGTACAACCATTTTGAACACAGTAATAAATCAGGTAAATTCTTAGCAAACCTACTCCAACGCGGCCCGCTATTCAGACATCCTGCTATTCCGACATGTCACTATTTAGACATCCCGCTATTACGACATCCCTCTATCTAGACATGCCGGTAGTCCGACACTTTTTGATACCGCTATTCCGACACGTCTTTTTTTTTTTTTTTTTTACAGCTGCGATACCCAGGCGCGTCTCTCTCTCTCTTTTCTTTTCGGCATGCCTATCACCGGTTTGATGAGGGAGTGATGTTCTTAATCTCAACAACTAAACTATCAAGCCACAAACAAAACTGACACACATGATAAACAAACAGAACTATGCTGCAGTTTGTTTGTCAAGTTAACCTGTCACCTTCAGCACCACGGACAGCGCCGCGATGAGCCGCGGAGAAGCTGCAGCTGTGAGCGTCTGGGCTCTGGGCTTAGGGCCTGGGGCCTCATTTATCAAAACTGTAAGTAAGCAGTGTAAAACTGCTGCTACTAAATGTTTTGCTTAGGCCTACGGTGAAAAGACAGCCAAAATATTTACACCTTTTTCAGATCTATCAAACTGTGCGTGCACAACTCTGCACCTCAACTTGGATAACTGGATCCAAGAATGGTGCGCAGTTGCGCACGTGAACACACCTCCGTCCCCGGAATGCCTAGACACAACCATATATGGTCAGCACGTGCATATTAATTAGCCATGTGCGCTCTGTGGAGCGACAACAAAGTGACAACGAAGACAACGGGCGGAGGGAGGGGGAAAGAAAGCAAGATACATGGCATCGGGCAATAAATCAGGCAAAAACCTCCCAAATCTCAACAAAAGGGAGCAGAAAAAACAATAATCTTATGTAATCTGCCCCTTTATTCCAGACAATCTTTTTTTTCTTCTTTTACCTATGTTAAAACAATGCAAAGCAGCAGGATAAACTCAGGTGACAGAATAATAACAGTCTCAGTAGCTGCAGATCAGTGTGCGCTGCTGCCGGTGTGTTTTTAAACTTGGAGGGTTTGTTTTTTCTTCTCTAATAGTCCTATGTATTTGTGTATGAGAAACAGTGTCTCAGATGAAAAAATAAAAATAAATCAGAAGGACACGTCTGACTATAACGTAATCAATCAATGTCGGAAAAGCGGAATGTTTGAAAAATAGTAAAGTGCCGCTACTCCGACAATGAAAAAAAAAATGTCGGAATAGTGGGACGCTTAAAAAATAATGTTAATGCCGCTATTCCGACAATTAGAAGTCAATGTCGAAATAGCGGCATGTCTGAATAGCAGCATGTAACCCTCCAACGCAATAAAGAAAAAACTCTCATACCAACAATCCAAAATCCAACCGGCAACCACACACAATCTCCCCGAGAAATTAACCAGACATTTTATACATTCTACCAGAATTTATACTCAGCAGATAATAACCCAGACTCACAAGATATCCAGACCTTTCTAAATAACCTAAATCTACCTAAACTACGTACAGAACACAAAAACATCTTAGACGCCCCCCTCACTTTTGAAGACTTAGAGACCGCATTAGATAAAATACCAACAGGTAAGGCCCCAGGCCCAGATGGTTTTCTTGCTGAATTTTTAAAACATTTTTGGTCAATACTAGCACCACTATTTCTCAGGACAGTATCAGAGATAAAAAAAAAACAGGGGCTACATAAGTTCTCACATGAATACAGCTGCAATCAAACTACTTCTTAACCAGTTAACGCACGCTGTACCGCCCACGGTACGGCTCCAGAAGGTGGCGCTAGCATCAATTACTCCCGAACATTTTTAACAGCAGCCCTTAAGCATATATATTCATGTTATACATTGTTAGAAAGCTTAGATCGCCCCGATCAATTCAAGACCACCCATGATTTTTTTGGTTGCTCACAGCCCTAACAGGATTAGCAGTTAGGTCGGCTAGCCGCTAAGCTAACGTATGATGCGTACATACCTTTCAAGTCTTCCCTTTATCCACAGCTGATCTACAGCGACCATCTTATGACACAAGACCGTTTGTACAGCTTGACAAGTACCCATGCTTGTGGAATATGAAATCCGTTTCCTTCTAACCAAAGTATTTTCCTCAATATGTCCATGTGTTTAGTCCAATGCGTAACGTAATACACGCGGATCAAAACAAAAACCGGCCCCGTTACCGCATTTTACGAGTTGCACGGCGATCTGTGACTACATGTGACTGAATGTTTACATCCGTGAGGTCTTCCTGCTTCAAACGACACCACGCAGTAGCCAATCGGTGGCGAGGATGGGCCGGGACATGTCTCGAAAGCCAATGAGGACACGTGACGATGAGACTGACAACGTGACTTTGATTGACAGCTGCTTGAGCCAATAGAAATTGTCCGTGAAATGAAGCAGATACCCTTTTAGCCAATAGTCTGAGGTTTTCAACGGTGTATGACACTACGCCATCACGTTTGGTTGCTGATAAACAAACCCCTGTGTATCCGACGTGCGCGCCACCCGCTCCGCCGCATAGAAATACACAATGCAGATAGGCATATAGTTCTATAATCCACTGCTTTTAGGGGTGCGCCCTCTACTGCGCGCCAGGAGTTTAGCGGTTGTATTTTTTTTGTTTCTTTTGGTCTTTTGACTTGAAATTTGGACTTCAGGAAGCCAAGACTTGTGGCTGTGGCCTAATTGTGTCTATAGCCTGCTGAGAGGTCCCTGAATGTCTGTACCCATGTCATTCTATAGGCAAACCTATGGGCGGGGAAACAATTTAATCATTCTAACCTTTGCCATTTTTGTCAGTAAAGTCACAGAATCAAAAAAACACCTTAATAGTAATCCTGAGAGTGTTACCTTTACAATGATACCAGGCACATCTCTGAATCTTAAACTATGTGGGATCTGTGCTGCTCACAACTTGGGCATGGCGTTATGGCAAAAAACATGAAAAATAGGGGCGTGCATTAAGAGGTTAAACCAGACAAAGACCCCACACTTCCCTCCAGCTACCGTCCTCTATCACTTATCAACACTGATATCAAAATCATTTCAAAAGCTCTTGCTGAAAGACTGGAAACAATAATCCCATCCATAATACATAATGATCAAACAGGATTAATCAAAGGCCGCCAGTCAAACAACAATGTTAGAAGAGCTCTCAACCTAATAAGCAAAGTACAACGTAGTAATACAAAAGCAGTTATTATGTCACTGGATGCTGAGAAAGCTTTCGACAAAGTAAACAGGTCCTTCCTCTTTGCCACCCTTCGCAAATTTGGCTTTGGAGAGTCATTTATTCACTGGTTATTAACTCTGTATAATTCTCCCAAGGCCACAGTTACCACCAACGGGATAACATCACAAACCTTCATCCTGCATAGAGGAACAAGACAAGGCTGCCCACTCTCACCGTTACTATTTGCAATATTCATCGAACCACTGGCCACAGCAGTCCGCCAGAACAACAATATTGTAGGTATTCGGTCTACAAAATCAGAGCACAAAATAAATTTGTATGCTGACGACATATTATTGTATTTACAAGAACCAGAATCATCAGTACGAGAAATCTGCGATCTCATAACAAACTTTTCCCAACTCTCAGACTATTCGATTAACTGGTCTAAATCAACAATACTCCCAATAACGGAAAACTCATGGGATCCTGCAGCCAAAAATTCAAAATTTGCATTCCCGGTGGGCAGCATAAGGTATCTAGGCATAAATATCTCATCCAAACTATCAGATTTGGTCCACCTGAACTTTACACCACTACTTCATAAGATAGGCAGTGACCTGAAACGCTGGAACAACCTCCCTATTTCTCTCATGGGACGAATATCTACAGTTAAGATGAAGATTCTCCCACAAATAAATTACTTATTTAGTATGATCCCGTTCAAACCAAAAGTAAAATGGTTTAACTCATTAGACTCTGCAATCATAAAATTCTACTCTAAAAACAAAACAGCTAAAATCAGTCTATGCACTCTTCAAAAAAATAAAGTAGAAGGCTGTTTAGATGCCCCTAACTTCATGCATTACTATTTATCAAATCAATTACAATACCTCCTTAAATGGTTACACCCAAGTATAGACCACAACTCCTGGCTCGAACTAGAACAGATAGACTGCAACAGCATAAAACTTTCTGATCTTCCATTCATCACTACTACACTAAGACACCATAGCTGTTTCAGAAACCCAATGGTCGCCTCAACACTGTCTGCCTGGTGGAAAACTCTAGAGATTACAAAATCTCAATTACAACCCAGTCTACTATTCCCAATTTGGCACAATCCGGATTTCAAGAGCAATAAAAAAACTCTTCACTTCAACACCTGGGAGCAAAAAGGAATAACCCACCTCTACCACCTCTTCAAAGATAACGAACTATTGACATACACAAATCTTTTCCGTGCCTTTGAAATAAGACAGGGAAACTTCCTCCAGTATTTACAACTAACAAAAACAATTAAGAACAGAATCCCAACTCCCCAAACTACACTACAGCCACCAGATGTTGTTCAACTTATAACAAAAATCTCCCCCAAAAACAAGAAGAACATCTCCAAAATATACAGGTTACTGTCAGAGACGGGCTCGACACACCTTCCAATCTTAAAATGGAGAAACGATCTGGGAGTGTCCCCGGATCCCGACTTTTGGATACAGATTTCCAAAAACACATTTACAATGACAAAAAACACCAACATACAGCTTATCCAATTTAAGATACTTCACAGAACACACATTACGCAACAAAAGATGTGTAGAATGGGCTTTACCCAGTCAGACTTATGCACTCAGTGCATAAGTCCATGCCCTATGGCAATGTTCACCTGTCCAGTGAGAACAGAAACACGCACATCCCAAAAAAACGTGAGGCTAGGTGCAGGTCAACAAAAGGAGACACAAGTAGAAAAAGAAGAAGACCGCACACCAGCAATTGCTCCCGTGACAATTTATTGTCACACACAGGAAAAAGTAACGTTTCGGGCTCAGCCCTTCATCAGACATGAAAGTAGTAATTAACACACCTGCTTAAGTAGATGTACAGGTCACCTGACAAGTCATGTGATGAAAAAAATATAGAAGATAGGAGCTATTACACATACTGGGACTGAACAAACAGTCTACATGATCACCAAATAACATATGTTCACTAGGAAAATCACATGGCAGAAGCATCAGGCATCACCGTCATAATGCAATGTAATTTAAAGTAGAAAACAAAAGATCAAGGAGGTGCCTAAACCGTCCTGAAAGTGGTGACAAAATATATATATATATTTTTATTTTTATTTTTTTTTATATATATGGTACATCAGTTATCCACAGCAGTAAACAATAAAAAATATTGAAAAAAATATATAGATGAGAAGCGACAGACATCAAAACTGGAGCAATGGAGCTATGTAATCAGAGCACAAAAACAATAACAACCACAGGCTCGAGCAGTAATGTCAGCATAGAGGAATCATTATCAAAGTACATTATAGTAATCAGGCATAATGAAGAGTAGTCACAAAAAGTGCATAACAGCAGTTAGAGTACAACAGAGCAACACTGTAGCAACACTACAGGAAAGGTCTTAGGTCAAACTCCTCGTTTAGCCCTTTAGGGGCCAAGGTGCCAAGCGTGTATATCCAGAAGGCTTCTCTCCTCAGCAATAAAGAGTTCACGTCGCCACCACGGCTAGGTGGTTTGACAAGTTCAATACCAATGTATCTGAGAGCACAAACATTGTGGGATGCCTGTGTGAAGTGTACGGCCACTGGATTACTGATGACATGATTGCGTATGTTGGACCTGTGTTCAGAGATCCTCACCTTTAGTGGTCTGGTCGTCTTGCCCACATATGCTAGGCCACACGGGCATCTCAGCATGTATATGACGTTTTTGGTACTGCAAGTAATGACTCCATTGATGTTGAAAGGTCTGCCGGAGCTGGGGTGATTAAAGGTGTGTGTTTTCTGTGTGAAATTACACTGAGTGCACCGGCCACATCTGTAGTTACCATGAGGGACAGGCTGGAAGAACTGGGGCTTCTCAGGTGTTGGGAGGTGGGCTCTCACCAGCATGTTTCTTAAATTAGGTGGTCTCTTGTAGACCATCCGAGGAGGTGAGGACAGGCACTTTAACATGGAGTCCGATTCAACAATGTGCCAATGTTTGTTGATAATGTGTTTGATTTCTTGAGCAACAGGTGAGTACTGCATGATACAGCTCACTCTGGGGTCCAGTGTTTTAGCTCTAGTGTGTTGAAGACACTCAGTTTGTGATACATTTTCAAATTTGATGCGTGCATTTGTGACCCACTCACGTTTGTATTGTCTTTGGAGGAAAGGTCTCTCCAGGTCATCGGCCTGGGCTTGAAAGTCAGCTTCAGAACTGCAGATGCGCCGGATGCGGCTGAACTGTGAGAGGAGCAGACTCTTGATCAGCAGTACAGGATGGAATGATGTGCCGTGAAGGATGGAGTTTTTATCAGTGCTCTTACGATATAGGTTGGAGCTGAGTTTATTATGGTCTCTGCACACAAGGACATCAAGGAAGTTCATTGTGTCCATATCATAACTCATAGTGAATTTCAAGTGGCTATTGTTGGTGTTGATAAACTCATGAAACTCCTTGAGCTGATCTTCTGAGCCACTCCAAACAAAAAATATATCGTCTATATACCTCCTCCAATTGGAGATGAATTGTAAATGGGGGTTGCGTGGTTGGTTGAAGACGATATCTTGTTCGAAGAATCCGCAGTAGAGCGAAGCAAAGCTGGGTGCCATCTTGGCTCCCATGCTGGTCCCCGACACCTGGAGATAGAATTCAGAGCCAAAGAGGAAAAAATTGGAGGTGAGTACAATCTCAATAAGCTCAACAATGCAGCTACTGCTGGGGGTACAGTGAGTGCGTTGATGCAGGAAAAATTCTGCAGCCCGTAACCCTCCTTCAAAAGGTACATTAGTGTACAAAGACTCAATGTCCATAGTCACTAGGAAAGATTCAGCTGGCATCTGGATAGACTGAATCATTTTGACAAATTCCATAGAGTCTTTTACATATGATGGAAGTGCAGTGACTAGAGGCTGAAGAAAATGATCAATGAAGGCTGAAATGTTCTCTGTGAGTGAGCCAATGGCTGCAACAATGGGCCGACCAGGGGGGACATCTGTGTAGTCTTTATGTATTTTTGGTAAAATGTAGAGTACTGGTGTCACAGGAGAATCTACAACCATGAAGTTGTGCTCAGATTTGGTAATTTCTCCATTCTCCAAGAAAAAATCCAATTTGCTCCTGATGCGCTGCTGGAACTCAGGTGTGGGGTTGTGTTTTAATAGTCTATAGAAGGAGGTGTTACTGAGTTGTCTTTGCACTTCACCATCATATGCTGTTCGATCCAAAATGACAATAGCTCCGCCCTTGTCTGCACTCTGAATGACTAATGTCTTGTCATTTTTAAGAGACTTTAATTCAGACAGCTGTTCTTTAGCGAGATTATGGGACACTCTGTAGTCCTTCTTTTTCTTAAGGAGGAGGGAGACATCGTTCTCAACGAGCCTACAGTATGTGTCAATGGAGGCGTTTCTCTTATGAGGGGGAATGAAAGTACTTTTACCTCTGAAGCGAGTTCCTGATCCAGGAGAGGGTCTCTGAGGGTTATGTGTGGCATCCACGGGATCAATTCCCTCTTCAGTGCCTGAGGGTCCAGTAACAAGACCAGAGCGAGAGGAGTAAGGAGCGAAAACTCCATCCTTCACGGCACATCATTCCATCCTGTACCGCTGATCAAGAGTCTGCCCCTCTCACAGTTCAGCCGCATCCGGCGCATCTGCAGTTCTGAAGCTGACTTTCAAGCCCAGGCCGATGACCTGGAGAGACGTTTCCTCCAAAGACAATACAAACGTGAGTGGGTCACAAATGCACGCATCAAATTTGAAAATGTATCACAAACTGAGTGTCTTCAACACACTAGAGTTAAAACACTGGACCCCAGAGTGAGCTGTATCATGCAGTACTCACCTGTTGCTCAAGAAATCAAACACATTATCAACAAACATTGGCACATTGTTGAATCGGACTCCATGTTAAAGTGCCTGTCCTCACCTCCTCGGATGGTCTACAAGAGACCACCTAATTTAAGAAACATGCTGGTGAGAGCCCACCTCCCAACACCTGAGAAGCCCCAGTTCTTCCAGCCTGTCCCTCATGGTAACTACAGATGTGGCCGGTGCACTCAGTGTAATTTCACACAGAAAACACACACCTTTAATCACCCCAGCTCCGGCAGACCTTTCAACATCAATGGAGTCATTACTTGCAGTACCAAAAACGTCATATACATGCTGAGATGCCTGTGTGGCCTAGCATATGTGGGCAAGACGACCAGACCACTAAAGGTGAGGATCTCTGAACACAGGTCCAACATACGCAATCATGTCATCAGTAATCCAGTGGCCGTACACTTCACACAGGCATCCCACAATGTTTGTGCTCTCAGATACATTGGTATTGAACTTGTCAAACCACCTAGCCGTGGTGGCGACGTGAACTCTTTATTGCTGAGGAGAGAAGCCTTCTGGATATACACGCTTGGCACCTTGGCCCCTAAAGGGCTAAACGAGGAGTTTGACCTAAGACCTTTCCTGTAGTGTTGCTACAGTGTTGCTCTGTTGTACTCTAACTGCTGTTATGCACTTTTTGTGACTACTCTTCATTATGCCTGATTACTATAATGTACTTTGATAATGATTCCTCTATGCTGACATTACTGCTCGAGCCTGTGGTTGTTATTGTTTTTGTGCTCTGATTACATAGCTCCATTGCTCCAGTTTTGATGTCTGTCGCTTCTCATCTATATATTTTTTTCAATATTTTTTTATTGTTTACTGCTGTGGATAACTGATGTACCATATATAAAAAATATATATATATATATATATATTTTGTCACCACTTTCAGGACGGTTTAGGCACCTCCTTGATCTTTTGTTTTCTACTTTAAATTACATTGCATTATGACGGTGATGCCTGATGCTTCTGCCATGTGATTTTCCTAGTGAACATATGTTATTTGGTGATCATGTAGACTGTTTGTTCAGTCCCAGTATGTGTAATAGCTCCTATCTTCTATATTTTTTTTCATCACATGACTTGTCAGGTGACCTGTACATCTACTTAAGCAGGTGTGTTAATTACTACTTTCATGTCTGATGAAGGGCTGAGCCCGAAACGTTACTTTTTCCTGTGTGTGACAATAAATTGTCACGGGAGCAATTGCTGGTGTGCGGTCTTCTTCTTTTTCTACTAATGTTCACCTGTCCAACACTTCTGGTCAATAATCACACAAAAGCTGTCTGACATCTTTGATCACCAGATCCCATTATCCCCAATCTTGTGTTTAATTGGCGACCTGTCAACAATAGATCTCCCGGTAACACTTTACAATAAGGTACACAAAATTAGAGTAGTTAATGAGTAACTAATGAAGAACTAATGAGGAACTAATGAGTAGTTAGTGAGGAATTGAGCTACACAAAATTACAGTAGTTACTGAGGAACTACTGATTAATTAACTATTAGTTAATGGTCAGTTCTTCAGGAACCTCTGATCAAATTTCAGAGGAGTAGTTACTGAGGAACTAATGAGTAGTTTGTTAGGGAACTAAGGTACACAAAATAAGAGTAGTTACTGAGGAACTAATGATTAACTAACTATTAGTTAATGGTCAGTTCTTCAGGAACCCCTGATCAAATTTCAGAGGAGTAGTTAATGAGGAACTAATGAGGAACTATTAATGATCAGTTCTTCATTAACTCATGATCAAATTTCATAGCAAGTTAATCACAACTTGATGATTAGTGAACTAGTTACTTCATCAGTACAGAATCATTACTCAATAACATGTCCAGTAGTTAACCTTTATGACCTAAAGTGACACATAATGAGTGGTTTTTCATTTTTTCATCTTCATCTTTACATTGGTAGTTCCTTAAAAAGATCACAGACAGTTGTAGTGAAACATCCTCTGATGCAATCTAGGGCACATCTTCAGTGATGTATCCTGAGATCATTGGGTGTTTCGGGTCTCACGAACATCAGACACCCTCCCTCAGCTGAGGTTGATCAGGCCTCAGCTTGTGCCCTAGCAGCGCTTGACCACGGATCCGCCCTCTTTATCCAAAGCCACCTAGAGGCTTTCTCTGCCGCCTCTGTGCTGTTATAGATGGCTCTCCTCCTCCTCTCGCCTGTAATGCCGAGTGCAGTGTATGCTCTGCAGAGAGACTGCCCTGCAAAGCCCCTGCACCCAACCTCCACAGGCATGCACCTTGCCTTCCAGCCTTGGCTGTGGCAGTCGCTCACCAGGTTGTCGTATTTCGCCCTCTTGCGTTCAAAAGCTTCTTCCATGCGCTCTTCCCATGGCACAGTGAGCTCCAGCATGACAATGCTCTTTGTTGCCTCTGACACCAGGACGATGTCAGGCCTGAGGGTGGTCTTAGCAACATGCTGGGGGAACTTGAGCTGGCTGCCCAGGTCCACTAACAGCTGCCAGTCCTGTGCAGTGTTAAGGAGCCCTGTTGTTGCCCTCGATGTTGTTTTCGGCTTCTCCCCAGCTCTGATGAAGTTGATGTTGTACTTCATAGGTCTTGCCTTCCTGCAGGTGGTGATGGCGCTGCAGATGCTCTCTGCAATGGTCTTGAGCACCTGGTCATGTCGCCATCGGTATTGGCCTTCCCCCAGAGCTTTTGAGCATCAGCTCAGTATGTGCTCAAGAGTCCCCTTCTTTTGGCAGAGCGGGCATGCTGGTGTGTCGGCCAAGCCCCAGCAGTGCAGGTTGGATGGGCTGGGAAGGACATCATAGACAGCCTGGACCAGGAATTTGATGCGGTGAGGCTCTGACCGCCAGAGGTCAGTCCACGTGATTTTCCTCTCCATAGCTTGCTCCCATCTGGTCCAGGCACCTTGCTGTCTCATTCCCACTGCTCTGCTGGACCACTCCTCCTCAGCTGCTGCTCTCACCTCATTCTGGACCAGTTGCCTCTGCTCCTTCCCTCGGGCTTTGTCAAAACAAGGGGGAGCGGTGGTTCCCAGTCCAGCTCTTCCTCTGGCCACTGTCCCCACCAGGACTCCATGGCGTAGCCGTGACTCTGCCTGCTCCACTGCAGCCTCTGCTCTCCACTTCCTGCCTGTTTTGACTGCTACCCCTGCCCCGGAGACTTTGGGGTCTGATGATTCCCGGAGTTGAAGCACCTCCCTTGCTCGCAAGACTTTAAACTCCTCCTCAATGGACTTCAAGGGGAGTGTCAGGATTCTTGAGAAGATTTTATTCATCAATTTCAGACCACATACACATCAATATGACCATCCATGTTGCCTTTAAAATAAATATGATAGTTTGTCACATGTTTGGTAGGCTAAATGAATGTATCATGGGGCTGTGTAGTACTGTATACTGATCACACCGTGGTTCACAGTAAAGTTGTTTGAGATGCACAAAATTTAGAGTAGTTATTTACTATGAAACAAATTTGGAATGAATGAGGAACTCACTATTAGTTAATGGTGAGTTCTTCAGTAACTCCTAATCAAATTACTGAGGAACTAACTATTACTTAATCATTAGTTACCCTTTTTGTGTACCTTAAGGTAAAGTGAGACATCAAAATGAGTAGGTAATGAGTACTGAATCATTACTTAATCATTAGTTACCCTTTTTGTGTACCTTATAGTAAAGTGAGACATCAAAATGAGTAGGTAATGAGTTCTGAATCATTACTGAATCATTAGTTACTCTCTTTGTGTACCTTATAGTAAAGTGAGGCATCAATATGAGTAGGTAATAAGTACTGAATCATTACCTAGTCATTAGTTACTATTTTTGTGTAAGGTACACAAACATTACAGTAGTTACTGATAAACTAATGAAGAACCAAAATAATCATTTGCCTCTATGTGCACCAAAATAACTTTTGTCTTCACGGGCACCAAAATAAGATTTTACCTGCACAGGTACACCAAATAACATTTTTTTAATGTCCACACACAAGAAAATATGATAGAATGTAAAAAAAAAAAAAAAAAAAAGAGAGAGAAAGAAAAGAAAAGCCTTTGTAGCTTTCTTGTTTTAATAATAGCCTAATAAAAAATAACAAGTGTGTCGCGTCCCCAGCTAATTGATGGTCACAAATGATGAAACTGATGGTTCATATTCCTTCATTCCATGGACCGTATTCAGTTGCAGACACACCGCAAGAGCTATGAGAAGAAGAAAATAAAATACAGTTACCTTTACATAAATGAAATTATTTTTAACTGCTTTTATCACATAAACAATCATGTTAGTTGACTCCCTTTTCATCTATTTTAATCAAAAGACAAAATCCAAATGGAGTGCTGTATTACCATGAAATAAATATTTTTAACCGTTTGTTTTTAATCCAATAAACTGTTTTTAACCTTACCAGACCTCACATCAAAACAGACAAAATACGTCCTGTTGCATTAATAAGACAACCAACGAGTTAGATTAGCTCCATCTCACTTCAATGTATTGAACTAAGCTAACTAAGCCGAGCTGCCAATGCTAATAGCTACCGCTAACCACAACATGTTCCATACATGAGACTATCAACGGCGACCAAACTCGAGCCGGAGATAAATATAGCATGAAAAGGTAACAAAAACAAACCTTGTGCCCCTTATTAGCCAGGTGCTAGGGCGTTTCATGTAAGTTAGGCACACTTTTAGCATTGAAGACACTCTGGCCTTGCAGACACACTGCCGGTAAAATCCGTAGCACCGGAAGTTTATGAGGTCTCGGCGAGACGCTTTCAAAATCAAAGCACTGAATATAACATCTGCTTAATATATAAGAACTAAAGCCCTGACCTTGACTAATGTTCAGAAACTAAATAAATAAACATAAAAACAACAAATGAAGTAATGTTCTTATCATATTAAAGGTCATTTACAAAGTGTCATTTGTCTTTTATTTTGGAAACGAGATAATCATTTCCTGTGCACCTTTACTGTGAGGAGCAGTGAATTCATTTGACACAAGAGAAGCAATGGACCATGCAGGGAAAAGCAAAAGAAAGAAAATCCCATTTCGACGATATCTCGAGGACGAGGGTGTGACCGTACAGTGATATTTTAATGGTATCTGTCTTTTCTCTTTTTTTTTGGAAGATGTGTAAGATGACTCCTCAAATTTTACTATGCTAACTTTCTCCAAAGTGAATGTAGCCTTCTAAAACCTAGCATAGCATCGATATATGGTCGGTTAACAGAATGTAGCATCGATGCTACACTTGCACACGTTGTACAAAACATTAAATAACCTGTTAACTGCATCTGAATCGCGGGATTCTTTGCTTTCCGAGGGTCCTTGAATGGTGCCACTATGAAAGTATGCTCTCAAGTGTTGCATTAACTCTGTTCCCTTACCATGTGGTTACATGACGCATATCGTCCCTTGTTGTCATAGAGGCACCATTCGAAAAATCCAGTGATTCACAACTCGTCTCTATCACATACAGTTCATAAGTTATTTAATATTTTGTCAAAAATGTGCAACCTCAGGATCAATGCTATGCTCGGTTTAGCTTCTCTTCTAGTGTCACGTGTTGTAATCCACTCAGACAATGCAGACAAAAAAAAAAAAATTTTAAAAGGTATGGTGACGGTACAGGTGACTGTTACTGTGAGTCTGCCCCAACTCTTAAAAAATACTATATTCAAATGTATATCAATATCGGGATATAAAATATTGTGGATATTGCACAGCACTCCAGCCTCACTCTCTCGTCCAGTGTTTCTCCTACCATCATTGTCTCTACAGTGACCTTGTGTCCCCCTCAAAGTGCAGAATTGAAATAAGTTGAAGTTGTAGTTAGCACTAATGCTAACATAGCTGATACACTCTGGAGAGGGCAAGTCATGAGCTTGCGACAACTGTTCTATACTGGCGACTACACCCTTGTCATTTGTATGCGGTGAATTAGACAACCCCACGCCCACGTCTCTCCGCGGCGGCGCGGAGAGACGCTGCTGAGACTCGCCGCGGCTCGCCCGGTCCAAGTGCTGATTAGAGCATCAGGGATCAGCTGCGGTGACCGGCGTGTAGCGGTTCTGTTGCGCTGACGGACCGGTGGAAATTGGGGGGTGACAAGCTGCTGTGGCGGCAGTGTCATTATTACGTGACGCTTAGGGAGACGTTCAAAAAGTACCGATAAGAGTACCGTTAGTCCAGAATCTTAACGGTACTCTGGTACCGACGCAATTATGGACCGGTACCAAAAAGTACCGGTCCACGGTATACATCCCTAGTGAACTCTGAATGAGGAAACAGCTCTAATGAAGGCAGGAGAGGAGGTTGTGCTCCTCATTATATCCCAGGGTTTGTCCAGGAATTTTGGAAGGTTTAGGTGATGTGTTAGGGCCGAGGAGGGATGTAGTTCTGGTAAACAATGTACAGACAATAGAGATCTAACCAAGGTAATAAACAGTCTTCTGGCTCAGACTCAGGCTGCAATAACTGATTTCACCTCAGGTTATGACTAGTTATGACTCTTCAAAATTCTACATTTATTATTGTTTCAGATGAAGTCAGTGGGCAAACAGACTGAAAATGAGTGAAATCAAGGCAACATTGTCTGATTATAATTGGGATATAGATATAATCTAGAAATATGCAAAAAAAACAACAACTAATTACCAGTATCTGACATATTTGTCTCTAATGATAGTTACTGTACATTAGTGCTGCACGATTAATCGAATCGCAATCGCGATGTCACGCCGTGCTATTATGTAATCGCACAAAAGAGTGCGATTGGCGATTTAAAGTACATAAAGGTGCGGCCGTGTGAGCCTGTAAACGGGACTATCCCTCCTGTAGTGTGTGGAGCGGAGCCGCTAATGTGTGCAGCATAACAGACTCCGTCGGTAGTCATGTGACCAGCAGGTCTGATCACGTGACTACCCCTATCCCTAAAAGAAAAGCAGATGTGTAAAATCAGCCGATATAGAATTGAAGCTTCAAAGATACAAGGGCAGATTATTAGCCACCCATTATTTGTGATAATTCGGTCATAATGTGAAAAGCCCTACAAAGTCCTGTTGTTTCATTTTCTTAGATTCAGACTTGTAACAGTTTTACCTTGTGGCCCTCGTCATGTGTCTCATTATGGTCTGTTTCATGTCGTCCTCCCTGACTCCTCTGGTTCCTTCTTCAGACCCATGGTGTCACTGAAGACAACAGGGAAGAAGTTCCCTCTGCTTCCTTCTTGGATTTTAAGGCTTTAATGCTGAAAACAGAGGAAAGTGTAGTTTTAATAACAACGCTGCCATCTACTGGTTCAGTAATTTACATAATGACTCTGGAGTATTTAAACTAGTGAAGTTTCTAAGATGTAAACACACTCACTTTAGTCCAGACTTGTTGGACCAAAGCAATGTTGCTCCAGGCCTCATCTATAAAACTGCTGTGATGTTGGTGTTTGACCTTCAGACAACTGGAGCAGAGGAGGAGGAGGAAGACGGTTTTACCTGAAGATCAATCTGTACTTTAGATGGTCAATGTTGTGATTATTGATAATTTATCCCCTCACATCAAGTCCAGCAGTGCCAGTGAACAGACAACATGCTGTTTGTGTCTGTGGCCTCAAGGTGGCACTGTAACCCTTCAGTCAAACTGCTGCCTCAGCCCAGAGAGCAGAGCAGGAGGTGATGATGACCACACTGTCTGATCTGGAGTCAGTCTCACTCTGATTGATCCATCGTCCTGCTTCTTCTAGAGTAATTCCGTTTATTTAATTATATGGATGTTTAAAGGTTATTGCATGTGATTTTTTTTTTAATCATTAGCATTTTTTAGCTCAGTGCTTTATCATTCAGCTCCAGGGTGCGATTTGCCGGGGGGGATGGTGGGGATTTTCCCCCCCTCTGTTTTCGATGTCCCCCCCTCTGGTCATTTATTATTATCCCCGGTGGGGATACGTGTTGTCCCCCCCCTCTGGTCAGACAGAGTAATAGTCCCTACTTTAGATCAAGTCTACATCATTTGAACCGCGAGCCTTCTCATCCCCCCCACAGTAGCGCACAGCGTCTCCCAGACCATCATATGTAGCCCAGGCTACTGTAAATTCTCAAAAAAAAAAAAAAAGGCGAGTCTCGAGATGCCGGTTGCGCTGGGTCGGGTCTGTCTCCAGGTTTGAGCAAATAAAAGCCGGTCTCAAGCCGGGTCTCTTTCTATATGCTTAATGTTTGGGTGCAACAAAGTCACTGTTGACAAACTCAACATCTAATCCCTTCAAAATTAAGTTAGTGACGTGTCTGTTTGGAGCAGCTGCTGACAGATGTGCAGCTGACAGTGACAGTTTCCTCATCACTAAACCTGGGCCACCAACCCATCCTTCCTCCGGACAAAGTCTCTTGGACATATATTGTATATTCTGTGTTTTTCCTCTCTTTAACCGTCTCATTTCAGTTTTTGTCGGTTGGCATTCATCTGGTGCACGCGCTGATTCTCTCTCGCTCGCTCACTCACTCACTCACTCTCGATGCGCATATAAATGTTATAAAACAAAATAAAACACAGATGCGCAAATTGAAATGACCTGTAGTCTATTCAATGACCACAGCTGATTACAGCTTGTCGTGCCACACCTTGGAGCCAGACCCAGAGTCTGGTTGAGAACGGTAGTTGTCGCACCCTGTTCAGCTCTAAACACAAAAACACAGGTTTAGCACCAAACATACACAGTAAGACAAACCCAGATGAGTGTTATTATTCATGAAACAGCATTAACACAGTCACTTCAGACTTCAGTGTGAAACACACAGGTTTTAGGTTACATGAAAAAGACAAGACTGTGAGTTGAGTAATCCAGTCTGATATTCTGAATCTTCATTTGAAAGGTCTGATATTGATTCATAAAATCCTTAGATTGATCTTTTAATGTTTAATTTCCTGTTTCTCTGTTAGATCTGTGCGCTAATGTCGCTGTTTTGGGTCAAATTTTAATGTAAACATGTATGAGAGTTGAGAGAGTTCCATCTTTGTACAATTTGCAGCATTAACTCTGTGAAAATCTCTTTCATAACCAGTTAAAGCAGAAGTAAGTGGTCCGGTCGTTTTCGCTAATGCTGCGTTCCAGTCAGGCTTTTGAAATCGTAAATTACAGCTTCAAGTCACAACTTACGACTTTGTAGCGTTCCAGGCAACCCACTCGTGTTTTTCCGACCTGTTTTACCGGTGAAAGTCACTATAACGGCCACTCGTAACTTCTGACCCGTGAACTCGTACCAGATCGAACTGGTACCACTTCACGGTCGGAAAAATACGAGTTTCCTTGAACGCACCATAACAGTCCTCGTCGCTACGTCGCCACATTCACGGCGTTCCTTGGCTGCACACACAGCCCTGCATGCCGTTCTCTCTCCTCATTGGATAAAAACTGTAGGATACGATAAATGTTTTCTCCTGGGCTCAGAGCAGAGCAGAGTGACTGACAGACCCGTGTTTCAGACCAAACACTCTATAGAAGTGATTGCTGTCAGAAGATACAACTATTTAAGACTTATATTAACACAAATATATCACTTACTTCTGCTTTAAGTTAAGTAAATTTATTTGGTCCTGTCCTACTGTATGTCCAGCAAAAAATTTCTACGGGACCAAATAAATTAAGTTAACTTAACCAAGCAAAATTCATCTTAAAACTGAAATATTTCTAAATGAACCAATATATAGAATTGAATCAAATTGAATCAAATCAATTTATATCAGCTTCACCTGTGACAAGACAAGAGAAGAGAAGATCAACTTTATGTTGCTCCAAATCACAGTAACTTCAAACAAGACAAAACAACTGAAACATGTCAAATGAAAAATATAAGACAACAAATACAACTTATAACATGCAGAAACACAGTGGTGAGTATGATCACGATGAATGGACTACTGCCCAATCAGTTAACGATTAGGCTACTTCATTTAAAGGAACTTGGGGCAGGACTTGTGAAAAAATAAACCTGTATTTTAACTTTTTAATGCTAATGAGGGATGAATTGTTCAAAACCAAGAAGAATGCTGCATAATGTGCTGCAATTCGTTAACCAAATGTCCCGTGCAGTCCTGCAGACTTGATGCCAGATGACACTGAATGCACGACCTTGACGGCTTTCATCTTGGATACAGGAAGAAGACAAACGCGGTGGACCCAAACTAGTGTTGGGGTAGTAACAGATTCTGCTACAGCCAGCAAACAACCCACTACCGCACAACGTCCACTAAAATGTATAAATATAATATATTTACGTTACACTGAAACATACATTGTTAGTTTACTTACTTCATCGCTTGACATGATGCTGTTCACAGCTGTATTTCAACGTCATTTGGGGGGGGGCCGTGCAGTAAACAGTCACATGAACCGCGAGTAAAGAGATAAATGTAAAGATAAACTCTTTAATATCTTCATCTACCTTTTATTCACTGAGATAGCCTACAGTAGCTATATCTGTTAAGTTTTTGACATAACTTTCCAACAGTTTTAAAATCATTATAAATGGGGTTTTTTTTAAATCTAACTTCCATTTGTCTCAGGCCAGAATAACAATCAAACAGCAGTAGCATACCTACATTAATATAACAACAAACACGTTTAGCTGTTGAACAGCAACATGAAGCCACCACAACACAGACAGCAGCACTGACACAAGGTAGACATGGAGTTTAATAAGTTACTCATTGATGTGATTTTTATAACAGGACATTAACCTATCTTTTATGATTTATCCAGGTGTAGTCAGTGGTGGACAGTAATGAAGTAAATTTACTTGAGTACTATATCCAAAGGATGTGTAGGCCTACTTTACTTGAGTATTAGATTTCTTTGGTACTTATTACTCTTACTTGAATACATTTCCAAGACAAATATTTTTACTTTTAATCGAGTTAATTTCTAGGAAGGCTGAAAAGTAGGCTACTCGTTACTTTCAGGTCTGCTCTTTTTTTTTTTCTAAAATCCTATTGGACACAAGCTGTGTTTGTCTGTGAAGGAAACCCTAACCCCTAAAAGCAACACATCAGTGCAGCTGCTTTCAAAGAGTTAGGCTAATTCTCAGAAACAAGAGTTAAAAGCTCCTTAAATTCATTTAGAAAAAAATATAGTAATTCATTGATGTGAAAAAGTAAAGTAAATTTAAAAGCATGTACTTTTGGATACTTAAGTACCTTTAAAAGCAAGTACTTTTTTACTCTTACTGGAGTAACATGTCGACTGAGCTACTTTTACTTGTAACGGAGTATATTTTTACCAGTAGTATTTGTACTCTTATTATATGTGTCTGACTGACCCAACTCAAGAGTGACACAAAATGCACTTCCATGTTTTGGAAATAGGCTAGGCTACTGGTCTAAACAACTGTACCGTTTTTAGTTTGTGTGTGGACAGACTGTGTGCTGTCTATATTGTTTGTCTATGTTTCTTTGTTTGTGTCAATTGTTGGACTTGGAGTCTGTGAAATAAAGCTAGGCTATATATAAATCTTACTCAAGTACTGGGGTAGAGTACTACTCTGTCCATCTCTGGGTGTAGTTAATCCCTCACAGAGTGTAACTTAGTAGGCTATCAGCCCTCAGTCTCTCCCCAGCAGCCTGGATGTCTGCAGCAGCTAACTAGCTAACTGATTTAACTCACTGCAGTTTAAACAGCTAGGCTAACTTTACAGCAGCTTGTGTTTGGTAGGTTAATGACTTATGCTGCGTTCGATTGCACTCGGAACTCGGAAAGATCCGACCTCCGACTCGGAAAAATACAATAGAACGGCCTTTGAAGTCGGACCTCCGACTCGGGAACTCGGGAAGGATCCAAGCAGCCCGAGTCGGTCGGAAATACGTGCAAAATCGTCAGAGCAAAATGGCGCAGCACACGGTGAGAGGTAAATAATCACTTTCTCCTCAACTTTTTGTCTGTTATGTGTCGTTTAATTTAGTATTTGTGTTACTAAAAGTGTAGGATTACTTTGTCGTGGTATTTGCAGTCCCACTCTGTTAATCAAAGAGTTTGTGTGAGTGTAGTAGGGACGAAAAAGCACAGTAACAATGCTGAAAATATACAAATTTTCCCATATTTAAGCTAATATTTAGGTGTAATGCATTTATTTTTATTATTTGCAGGAATTTTATTAGATTTAATGATATTTTTTTTGTCTCTTAAGTATTTGCAGACAAGAACTCCGACCTCTATCTGGATGCAGAGAGGACACAGCCTTTCAACTGTGTTATGTATCAGTCAGCATCCGACCCTACATCATATTTTCTTGACCAGCACCTCACCATCAAAATTGAAGTTATTACACTTGGTGAGTGAGATTTTGAAAAAAAAAAAAAAGTTTCACTGTAGAATGTGATTCATTCTTTCATGCATTTAGAGCTGCAGCTAAGAATCATTGTCATAAATGATTAATCTGTCTATTAATTTTTTTACTAATCAGGTTGTAGTGATCGATTAGTCTTTGATTAAGCTATTAATTGTTGCTGCTCTATTATAGCATTAGGCCTATTAGGCTATGTGTCATCAACACCAAAGGTAAATCAACAAAGAAGTTTAACTGAGCTTAGTGCTGCAACTAACAATTATTTTCATTATTTAAACGATTAATTATTAGTCCCTGGGTCAATAAAATTAATAGTTGCAGCTCTAATTGAGCTATATCAATTTCTCAGCTATATCACTTTCATCTAACCAGATGTTACATGTTTTAGGGCTGGAAACTGATGACAAAGAGTCACCTGAACCAATGGACAACGAAGAGGAGATGCCTGCCACAGATCCCCAACCACACAACGAGTGCTTCACCAGAGATCAGACTTTGTTCCTCATTGATTTGATGAGGAGCAAGCTGGAAGAGGATGGCAGTGAGCTGCCCAAAACCCTTAGAGAATTAAATGCCAGGGTGAAGGCGGGGAAGGGCTCAAAAAAAGCCATGTGGAAGGAGATGGCTGTGAAGCTGTCAGACCACTTTAAAGTGGTTTTCGACCCGGACAGAGTGGCCCGCAAATGGGGAACGCTTGAAGAAGCATACAAGAAAATTAAAGATAACAACCGTACTACAGGAAAGGGGGCACTGCGCTTTCAGTTCTATGAGGAGATGGAGCAACTCCTTGGAGGGCACCATGATATAGAGTTCCCAGTGGTGGCAACTTCGGATGGCTTGGAAATTAGGAGACCTGATGCACTTCTGACTGACCGCCAGCAACCTTCTGCCAGTCCTTCTTCTGGGTCAGCCAGTCTTTCCTCGGGCCCATCTCCATGCCGCCCTCGTCGCCCAGAGGATAATTCCCTCTTGGAATTTCTTCGTGAATCCGAGTCCGCCTCCCAGCGCAGACACGAAGAGATGCTGAGTCACATGAAAACTTCTCAGCAGTCATTCGAAGCCATGATGAAGAGTTACTTGGAGAAAAACTAGTTAACCAAAGAAGAACTTTAAAATGAGAATGTTTAATTGTTTGCACTGCATGTTATTGATGATTTAATGTGGTGTTGTGCTTACTGTAACTTCTGTTATTGTTCATGTGAGGTGTTATGAATTTGTTTCAAGAATGTGAGAAACACAATATGTCATATTTTTATAACGTTTATTTTTATACTTTTGTATGCACTTAAGCGCTTTTCCAAAGCCAGGTTTAAAGTTAAGCACTGTATATGTGCTTTTACATTTACTACGTTTAGTAAATAAAACTGTCAAACTGAAACAGCAATTGAACTTCCACTGGTCATTAATGCGGTGAATGCATGAACATTTAATATGCACAACATGTTGAATGTTTTTCCATATAAAGTTGATGGCTTATTGTGAGATAAAAAGGAGAACATATCAGTAAAACTATTCATTGACAGATAGACAGATTCCAAGCAAAAGCAAAGTTGCCATCATCATCCTAGTTGCCAGGGCCGGCCCTAGGATGTTGGTGGCCCCCTAAACAAGGTTTTTGTTTGTGGCCCTGCACTCTAAGCACAAACACCAAATCACTGGTTAAAACTGAATACAGACGTGTTTATGCCCTCTGAGGTTTGAGGCCATTTTCTCGACTTTTACATATTTTCTTAAATTTATCTTTTTAAGATACTTGCAGATGTAACAATACTCAAGTGTTTTATGTCTAAATATTAGAACCTCCGCTCTAAGCACACTGAGGCCAATTTGCCCTAGAACACTGTATAAAGAAATAATTTAGGCCAAATGCTGGAAATTTGAGGTCTGCTTTTTGAAAAATTTCAAATCCCCTGTGAAAACACACCTTCAGTCATGAGAATGAACTATTTTGGTGCTTGAAAGAGGATACAGTAATCCTATATAAGTGTAGAAAAGTCTAAAATTAAATTTTGTAAGGTTGCTTTTTGAGCACAAATGTTGTCATTCTGCTGTTCTATTTTCACCAAATGTCTAAAATGTGAGATAAAAGAAGCTGAATATTGACTTCAAATTACATATAAAGCTCATAGCGTGCATGCAGACCTCAGAATGTTTAAATGACTTGATGAACCCCTGTACCTTTCTGATCATGTGGCCCCCCACCTAACGGCTGTGGCCCTAAACAACCGCATAGAGTGTTTATGCCAGGGGCCGGCCCTGCTAGTTGCAGTCTATTCATTCTCATCACCCCGTCTCGGGCAGCCCAGTGGATGCTGCTCACACACATCTGTGGGGTCTGCACACAGATTGTGTAGGATGCAAGCTGACGCAATTATCATGACAACAATGTCCAGCCGTGTATTCTGAAGGTCTCGCACTCTTCTCCACCGACACTTCATCCTGCCAAAGGTCTGCTCCACAATTACTCTGCCCCGGCTTATTTGTAGGTTTCTTGCCTCTTCCTCTGCTGACAAGGCTCCGTTGTCGCGTTTTGGTGTCATCACAAAAGGGTAGGCATTCCCACAGTATGCACTATCCCCTAACAGCTGGTATCCTCCCATCTTCTCCTCACAAGTGCTGTAAAATGTGGAAGAGCGCAACATCCGTGCATCGTGCACCCTCCCTGGTGGTCCCACAAAAATGTCCTCAAACTTGCCTTTCTCATTTACTATCCCCTGAAGGAGAACAGAGTAAAACCCTTTCCGGTTCAGGTAGTCGCTGCCTCTGATGATGGGCCTCTGGATTTTAATATGGCACCCATCAATGGCACCTATGATGTCATTGATGCCACAGACCCTGGCAAACGCTGCCGCAGATGTTGCTTTCTCAAACTCTTTTGGCCAGGAGATGAAGGAGGAAGTTTGGGAACAGAGTGTGCGGAGAATCTCCAGAATGACATGGTGAGCTGTAGATTGTGACACGTTGAATTTGTCAGATAGCTCTCGAAAAGAGTTTTGGTTGCCGATATACCAGAGAAACATGGCAAGCTTCTGGTGAAGAGGAACCTCTGGTCGGCCTCCAACATGAACCTTCTGGATGTGTTTTAGCTTCTGCAGTAGGAAATCAAATTGTGCCCAGGTCACCCGAAGATGCCGGCGAAATGTGTTCTCATCCATCTGCATGAGTATTTCCCATTCTGTACCCGTCTTTAAGATTGACTTTCTGGTGAATGGTTTCAACAGCAGCAAAGCATACCTGTGAGCCAATATAAAATAGGGGATATTAGATTGACAGACAGATATCAACTGCTCTCACAGAACCAGTCACACACAACACAACAATAAAAACACATGTCTGTTTTTTATTAATCTGTTTTTATTGTTGTGTGACATGTTTTGTAGGTATAGGCTACACACACACACACACACACACACACACACACACACACACACACACACACACACACACACACACTGAAACTGAAAATATTGTAGCGATCCCGCAGTGATGATGTTGTTATGATGTTTACGTTGTGATTTCTGACTGACTGTGAATGTGTTACAGGCAGGTAGGGTTGAATGAGAACCTGAGGGCCGGGGTGAGTGTGAGGAAGACAGCTGTGTGTGTGTGTGTGTGTGTAGGTGAGTGAGGAGGAGCAGAGGAAGAAGTGCGCTGAGCGCTGTCAGATAAGTTTGTGTTATATGTTGTTGTAATTACGTCGGGTCGGACGCTACAATTATCAATAGAAACATGTGATTAACATAGACGACGGACGCGAAATAGCCGCGGAGCGGAGCCAGTTTCCTTTCGGTGCCATTAACCGATTGTGCCAGATGTACCAGAGCGCGCACCTCTGTGCCAGGCTGAGGGGCCGATCTTGCCGGCCGGAGAAATGCGCATCTGGAGTGGAATACACACACGCGCGCATGCACGCACACACAAGGGGGAAATGACAGCTGCGCGGCTTGCATACGTACAGCATCCGACGTTTCTCTTTCTCTCTCTCCCTTAAGTAGCTGATGTACTTCCCCTGAATGATTTTTAAATACTCAAAAGACATCCAAACAAACATCAGCTTGCTGTGGCCGGCCATGTTTTCCGAGGTTGTGCAATGAAACGCATTTACCTCGGAAGTCGGAATTTCCAACTCGGATCTTTCCGAGTTCCGAGTGCAATCGAACGCAGCAGTACTGTGGGCAGCTTAGCCGTTGAACAGGTGAGTGTCCGGTTGTCACGGTTACCTGCTGAACATCCGGTAATGGCCGCCGTCACTTTACACTCCTCCTCCTCTCTGACTCCAGCATCGTTAACTGACGTCGTTGTTCTAACGGCTGATTAACGATCCAGTTTAACGGCTATTTTTCTGTGCGTCATCTTCGTGCGGACAGACGACTTTCCCGCTGTTTTTTCGTTTTGTTTTTTAACCCAACCCCCCTCTCTTTTTTCCCCTTCTACAAATCTTTATTGAAAACATTTGATTACACAAACAGAAGCCTACAGCATTGCTGACATTATACACACAATTACGCTACAGGTAGAAAATATAGGTAAACAGTTAATCAGAATAATATATAGGCTAATAGAAATAAACACTGTAAAAAATAGGGAAAAAATCATTTTAATTTTTAAGTAGCTTATAGTAGTAAACTGTAGTAGGCCTAGTAGTAGTAGTAGCCTAGTAAACTTTATTATTAGGTCCAATAAAAGAAAGCAGAAGAAAAAAAACACATACAATTTTATAAAGACAACCATGTGTACTTTTTATTGTTTATCTTGAGTTTCATGTAATTCTTAGATGATGGGAGTGGAACTTCGTACAAGCCTATCAATCAATCATTGTTTCCAAATAGCTGATTGGTATCATGGATCTGATTGTATGATAAACTGAAAAACTTTAAAATATGCAGCAAAAATGTTATGCAATGTGAGCCATTTCAGAGTCAGACCAATTTATAAAAAGCCTAATATAAGTAGGTTTTTAAATTACATTTTGATAGTGATCACTTTCAATTTTTCCTTTATTAATTTTCTCTGCAGGACTTATTGAATTACTGGTTATCTGAATCCATCCTATACCTAGTCCATCAACTGTAGTAGTAGCTAGTAGTAAACTTTATTATTAGACTCCAGGTCCATTAAAAGAAAGCAGAAAAAACACATACAATTTTTAAAACAGACAATCATACCAGTGTTTCCACATAGCTGATTGGTATCAGGGTGGATCTGATTGTTGTAAACTTTTAAATATGCAGCAAAAAATGTTATGCAATATGAGCCATTTCAGAGTCAGACCAATATACAGTATAAATAGCCTAATATATAATATATAAGATAGTGATTATTTCCGACTTTTCCTTTATTAATTTTCTCTGCAGGACTTATTGAATTACTGGTGATCTGAATACATCCTAGTCCATCAGCTGTAGTAGCAGTAGTAGTAGTAGTAGGCTACAGGCTCAGATATCTACATCAGGAGTTGGTGTAAACACAGCAGCAGCTCTTCTTTACCTCCGTCCTCTGGTTCCTCTGCAGCCGGCAGCATCCTCTCTCGGGGCGATGACTGTTTTGTTTTGGATGCTGCACTTGATGCCGTCATTTACACTCACACACGACTTGTCACCCACAGCGGCGGCGGCACAATGGCCTACATACAATTTCACAGAAGAGATTTCTCACAGTAATGGCTGCCAGGTGTAATGACAAGCAGGCGCCGGTGATGAGACATGACACCGGCGGGGGAAATGAAGAAATGTCTCGACACCGCAGCCGACAAAGAGAACACAAAGAGCTGAGGCTAATTACAGCCACTGTCAACAGGCCTCATTAGAGATGCAGCTCAGCTAATGGAGGGAGGGAGGGAGGACTCGTCACAGACACACAACACAACACAACACAACACAACACTGCTGCTCAACACATTATTTATAGACCAGCAACACACACACACACACACACACTTCCACATCAGGATTTTCTTGGCCAGGAGGCACGTTGGTAATTACCACCAGCTGGTCGGTGTTTCAGACTTCAGCTGTCTTTAAGAAACCCTGAAATCCTTCATCATCATCTTCATATAAATAATGAAGTAAAGGTCATAAACAAAGCTCTGCTGGTTGCTCCAAACATCTTCATATCTTTGACTTGTTGTCTTTATCACAGCTTTTATAGATGTTTGATGTGTTATTGTGTTTTACATGTGACTCACTTATGCTTTATTTTCATTTCTCTTAGTACAGTAAAGTAAAGTTCTGACCTTTGAACCCTGGGAAGAGATGGAGGCTGAGTTCACTCCAACACCAGACCAGATCATTAATACACTTAAAAAACTGAAGAATGATTACAGAGACAGCAAAAAAAAAGTAACGTCCTCCCACTTTGGTTCCACTTAAAGGAGAATTCCGGCCATTTTTGACCCGTAAATCGTTGTCCTGATGGTCACCCAGTGTTTATTTATTTATTGGATCTCCATTAGTGTTGGGGGGGAGCAGAAAACGCAAACCAGAGTTACCATGGCTACCCGGCGCTAGGGATAGCGACAATGCTAACCTATGGGGGCAATTCTTTCAACCACAACAAACACTCAGAAAACAATCAGATATCTCTGGTACATGACTGGAATTCTTAGAGACACCACTGAACTCATGTAGTGTAGAGCAGGGGTGGGGAACGTCCGGCCCGCAATGCAATACAATTTTTATATTTTATATCTTATGCATATATGAATAAATTAAAAAAACAAAACAAAAAAAAAACAGGAAAAAATATATCGCCAGCCATTCGTTTTCTGAGAGAAACAGACGGCCTATGTCCTCTGTCCGAGTCAATGTCAGGGTCAGTGAATACAGCATGTGATATACGTGTCACTGCATTGGGCCGGAGTGATTGACACTTGACAAGAAAAGGAAGGTCGACGCAGAATGTCGCGTATTCCAGGAAAAATGGACAATTACTTTTTCTTTGTTGAAGTGAAAGGCAAGCCAGTGTGCCTAGTTTGTGGCGAGGCGCTGGCAGCTCGAAACAACTCGACGAGTTGAGAGGACAAATGCGTTTGGATAAAATTAATGCTCTTCGTCTGAGTTTTGGGTGCTCAACAAGTAGCTTACTCACGAACGCAGACTGACAGAGAGAATATTACGCGTGCAAGTTTTGTGGTGAGTGTGGCGAATAAAAAATAGCCACGAAGCTGAAACCTCACGCTGAAGGAGAGTTCGTGAAAAACAGTTCCAGCCATCACATTAGGTGAGTCTAGAAATGCAGCAATCATGAGGCTTATAACACAGCAGTTAGACTTTTTTCGTCTTTTTTATTTTTTTTTATTTTACATCCCTAGTTATGTGTTCATAATAGTAGGCTATGGCCCTCGGAGGACTTTATAAAAATTGAAATGGCCCTTGATATGAAAAAGGTTCCCCACCCCTGGTGTAGAGTATAAACAGTAGAAACTTTGTGTTTCTGCATGTAGCCACTCACCTCAGATAGCCCAACTCTGAAACATCCTGGAAAGACATTACTATCCGATCGCTATCCGAACACTTTTTCCTTGTTGTGATGATTTCTTTACAAAAATAAACGGTCAGAGATATTTTGGACTTTACCACTGCGCTGCTCCACCGTTTATTTTTGTAAAGAAACCCAGAACCAGAGCCAGGGCCGTTGCTAGGAATTCTGGGCCCCCTGAAAGAATACTAAAGTGGGCCCCTGACTTTTGCACTTTTTTTTCTTAGACTACGCACGTATTATCATTTTTTATTTAGCCTACTTTACTTTGATGCTAATGCAGCATTACTATGAGTATCAGTCAGGGTCTTATGCAGAATAATTCAGTCATACAAAGATTAGACTACTGGGGTGTTTTGTGGGCCCTACTGGGCGCTGGGCCCCTAGAGTTATCATCACCTTTCTCCCCTATACAACGGCCCTGACCAGAGCTGTGTCTGTCTGAAAGCAGCCAGAGAGTTGCTGAAGATGCTGAGACGATGCCGATGTGGAAGCGGAGCCGTGTCGAGGCTGCAGCTGCTGAGAACAAACAGTGACATGAACAGAGAGCGTCCACAGAGAGAGGACGGCCGTCTGTTGACTCAGTAAAACCCACAAACAGACATGAATATGTATTCCTGCCTCCTGCCGTGTTGCTCCCCGCTCAGCACCGGGTATAAATAGTAAAACTCTGCTCCACATAGTGAAGCTGCTGCTGCTGCTGCTGCTGCTGCTGCTTCTGTCTCCGTCGGGCCTAGAGGAACCACGAGACACCGGGGACGGTTAGCGCTCGGACCAGACATCTCTCTGTGTGTTGATTTAATAATGAAAACTAATCCGACGCGTTGTGTTGATTAGTGCTGACAGCAGCCGGCACAACACAACACGACACGACACGACGCCGTGAAACTGAATACGATAATGAAGGGACTGGAAGTTGGGAAGTGACGGCGTTTTTAATCAATGTCACGAGGTTAAACTGCAGAAACGGTGAAATGTTTTGAAAAGCGATGCCCCGTGAAAGTGATGAGAGCAATTACAACGACAGTCGCACAATGAGACGATGTCACTTCAGATGAATGAAACCATCATCATGGATTTAAAACAGTACGACTGAACAAAGACGTGAACGGTGACGCACAACAGACAAAATGAGTCCGTTATTATTCTGCTTCATCGCTGTGGAGTCGCTGATGATGACTGATGTTTCTATACTATAATGAATCTGTAGCTGCTAATCTGTTATGTTTTACTGTCAGATGAAAGTGCTTTAAAGGGATAGTTCAACATTTTTGGCAAATTGGCCCATTGCCATAATCCCTATAGTCATAGCAGTAGGTTTGTTACCTTTAATTGTCGGTGCAAGCTATTTTTAGAACGGCGGAGCAGAGCCGTGAGCTGCTCAGAGCTACGCTACGGAGGCTCATTATGGGATTTCTTTGGTTTCCCTCATCAAACTCATCAAATACACAATCCAACAACTCCACAACGCTCTGGTGGACAAGTTGTGAGCTGCACATTCACCACGCTATGAGATAATAACACAACGTTACCACACAGATCCCATAATGAGCCTCCGTAGTGTAGCTCTGAGCAGCTCACGGCTCTGCTCCACCCATCTCAAAACAACATGCACCGATAATTAAAGGTAACAAACCTACTGCTACAACTATAGGGATTATGGCAATGGGCCAATTTGCCAAAATGTTGAATGATCCCTTTAAGACAGGAAACAGCTGATAATGACCTGAATCTGTTCTCGCCTGATTTTAATTTCTAAAACCGGCCCTATTTGGTTTCAAACCCAGATTCTAATCCGACTTTCTGACACTTTACTTGTTTGTTCATGTGATTTTACCTGGAGTTGAGCTTCAAATCTCTCATTGTGCTTCTGTAGAAGATAAACTGGGATAGTGAATCAAATAGAAAGACTGACTCTACTGACAGAAACACGTTTCCCTGGAACTTTCTGCTGTGAAATATGACTGAAAGCTCGTGGAAGTCTGCACGTGTCAGCACGAGTTGATGACATAAGGAGCTAATAAAAAAACATTAATCAATATTATTAAAGGGACAACGAGGAGTTTTGGAAAGCAAAGTGTTTTTTCACTACATTTCTCATGAACCTTTGTGTGCACGGTGAAATTCTTTGACTGGCGCAAGACGGACGAAAGCTAAAAGAATGTTTTCATTGATCAAGAATGAAAATCGGAGGTTGGAAGACGATCAGATACCGTCATAGTTCCGACCATAAACGACGATCCGGCGGCGTTATTCCCATGACCCCCCGGGCAGCGTCCAGGAAACCGAAAGCAAGAAATGCTGGGCGAGTCGACCACTAAATAATAATATCAAACAACTATAAAGACACAACAATATATTTATCTAAATGGACCCATTAACAAGTGGTAACGTAGATTCATCTTTTACAACCAAATACAAACTCCTGGTTGTCCCTTTAATCGGTCAAAGTTCTTGTTATCGGTTAACGGTTCAATCATGTGCATTCCTAATTAGAAAGCTGCAGAAAGAGCCATAAGAAATGAATCTACTGATGTTTTCTAATGATTAGACAGATGAATAGATAGATAGATAGATAGATAGATAGATAGATAGATAGATAGATAGATAGATAGATAGATAGATAGATAGATAGATAGATAGATAGATAGATAGATAGATAGATAGATAGATAGATAGATACTTTCCCGAAGGAAATTCAATTAGATTAATGTTGTTTTGTATGCAATAACTTTCTTACAGGCTTTGTTAGTTGTAGGTTCAATGTGTACAATAAGGATATTTCAATAAACTAGCAGTCTGGTCTATGTTTTCTATAATGTTTTTATTATGTTTCTGTTAGACCTTGTTCACTCTGTCACTCCAGATCAGATTCCCATCAGATCCAGATCAGATCTAGTTTGAGTTTTTAAACCGTCTCATCAGCCAAAACCCACATGAGATCTGATTTATTCAAACCACACAGAGAGAGAGAAGGTTTCAGTGTGAGTAATGAACCCTGAGACCGAACAGCTTCATTACTCTGATTAAAATAATGTGTGTGTGTTGTTTCAATCATGAACCTACAGAGCTTCGATGTGTGTGTGTGTGTGTGTGCGTGTAGCGACAGCAGTGAGTCACTGATTCCTCTGAAAACGGTTCATGTGTTCATGAAGGTTTATCAGAGTGAAGCTCTGCCCTAGATTCACATCTCCATATCACACACACACACACACACACACACACACACACAGTGTCCATCAACAGATGTGTGTTACGCCCGTGTTACATCAGCAGCAGCAGCTCCCTGGTTGTGACATCATCCTGGGAGCTCAGAGTTAAGGTGGAATTACACAGACGATTCAATATTTCAGCATCTTTATTTAAATAAGAGAAAAAACAGTCCAGTAACTTTAAAGAGAGCGATACAAATAAAAAATAAAAATCATCGGTCGTCATTGTCTTTAGAAACACAGAAAACGACTGAGCCTTCGTCACTCAGCTTCGTCTGAATCTGTTCAATTCAGGATCGTTAACAACCTCCAGTCTGAACCTGCTCCTCCTTCTCCTCCTCTTCCTCCTCTTCCTCCTCCTCCTCCAGCAGCATCATGATGTCGGGGCCTCGGGCCTTTTCACACCTGGTGGGTCAGATTAGCTCCAGCCCCTCCAGCACGTGGCCCAAAAATGTCTCTTCTGCTGTTGTTGTTGGTGGTTTTTTGTATCAAATCAGTTTGTTATAGAGTTAGGGGTTGGAGATCCTGGATGAACGGTTCTATCAGGCCACACTGACACGTCACCATCCAGTTGACTTGAATGTGACGTGTTTTCTACAGTTACAAACTCCTGAAACTCGCTGAATGTAACACTTTCCATAACGCCTGTCTGTGTGATGTATGATGTAGCATTTAGACTCATCGACAGACTCTGCCATCTCATCCCAATTTTTTTACCCACTCATGAATACAACACGAGAGGAAAACAACTTCTAAAGGGAAAGAGACGGAAACTAAAATGTACAAGTCTTAGTGTGACCGTTAAAGGAGCACACACTTGGAATGAGGTTGAGAGCACGATTAAAGAGTCTGCATCTCTGTCTATTTAAAAAAAAAGATTAAAACAAAAACTGCTGCTAAATTATGTCTAAATCAAGCTCGGCTTTCTGTTTTTTGTTTCATGTACAGTACCTGTGCCTGATGTTTTGATATTGTGTCATTATTGTGTTGAACCATAAACTCTTTGTACTGATGGAATTGCCTTAGATGGTTCAGGTTAGGTTAGATTGTAGGTTAGAAATAGGAATTGTTCTTGTCATAATATACTATATTGTTGTGTTGATGTCTCTGGGCCCCCGTTCATAAGCTACAGAAGCTTCTGGGGTTTCCCTTTTTACAAGATCATGTCTACTGTAGCCTATATTGTGAATTGAATTTGTATTTTGTATTTTAAAATGATTTGTAAAATAAAACGAACCTTGAACCTTGAACCTGAAGATGATTGGATGGTGTTTTTACAGGGTTGATTTAACTCTCCTACAGGACAGGTGACTGACTTAATCGTTAATCAATTGCAAACGGAGTGTGAAGAGGATTTAAAACAATTTAGTAAGACAATGCTCCAGGAACAGATCTCCAACCCTCCGACCTCTAACGTCTCTACACGTCGGGTTAATCTAAAGACTTTGACACACACCACGTTATTTCCTGCTAAGACGGGTCAACACGTGGTTCCACACTAAATTATAAACTCTGATATAGAGTCTGTGTCTCAGATGTTTCCAGTCCTGAAGCTGTGTGGGAGCCGGACCACATCTGGACCAGCTAGACCACATCTGGACCACAGCCGGACCACAGCCGGACCTGGTCCTGGTCTCAGAAGGAACATGGAAGCTTCCTGTTTGAATGAACGGAGGTTTGACAGTGAAGGTGTCGATGTCATGAAGGTCAGACTTTGGTTTAACGTTTTCTTTCTGCTGAGCACTGCAAAAACTCCAAATCTTTCCAAGAATATTTGTCTTATTTCTTGTCAAAATGTCTCATTTCTAGTCAAAACTAATCTCTTTCCACTTAAAATAAGACTCATCACCTAAAAATTAACTTGTTTTTAGATCATTTTCACTTGTTTCAAACTAATTTTCACTTGAAATAAGTAGAAAAATCTGCCAGTGAAAGCAAGTTTTTTGTGCTTGTAATAAGGAAGAAAAACTTGCTCCACTATCAGATTTTTCTACTTATTTCAAGTAAAAATTAGTTTGAAACAAGTGAAAATTATCTAAAAACAAGTTCATTTTTAGGTGATGAGTCTTATTTCAAGTGGAAAAGAGATTCGTTTTGACTAGAAATAAGACAAATATTCTTGGTAAGATTTTGAGTTTTTGCAGTGAGTCGCACCAACGACGAGACAACGAGGACCGGGTCCAGGTCCCGGTTCAGGTTCAGGTCCAGGTTCGAGTCCCAGTTCAGAACCACCTCCACAGAACAAGTGTTCACCGGTGGGTTCTTCTGTCGGCTCCACCGTCCAGCCAAGTGGTCGCCGTGGTCACCGTGCTGCAGTGTGTCTGGTGCGACGTGGGGACGGAGAGAACGCACACACACACACACACAGGTCTGAAGGTCCGAGGCCGTGCAGCCGCGTCACGTGGGCGTGTGTTCCCGCGCCGTGTGTGCGTTCTCCCTGCGTCACGCCGAGCCGAGGCTCTCGAAGCCGCAGAACTTCCAGCGCTTCTCCAGAGTCGCTCCGACGCCGCTCAGCTCCTGACGGAACATGGTGGGCAGTCGGACCATGAGGCGCTCCAGCTCGCCGGCCGACACCTGAGGGGAGAATTGTTAGAAATGTTACTATACCACTTTTTATAGAATTTCTTTAAACCTTTTTTTTTTTTTTTTAGAAATCTTACCCATTTTTTCTAGAAGTTTTTTTTTTTTAAGGGTTTCTGGAGAGTTTCTGTTTGGTTAAAAAAGTCTGATATTAATGTGGATGAATCTACGTTACCACTTGTTAATGGTCCATTTTAGATAAATCTATGGTTTTGTCTCTATGGTTATTTTGTTATTATTAGTGATGGTGGAAATGCTGGGCGAGCCGACCAGCGTTTCTTTACTTTCGGTTTCGTGGCGAGTGTTACGGCCGGAAGGGGTTCGGCCTTGTCTGTGTCTTTCTCTCCCCCTCGTTCTCCCACAGCTCCACCCAGGTCCCAATCAGCGAAACGAGGCTCACCTGGTCCACTGAGCTAAATACCCTGCAGCTGACACCAGAGGGCGGGGGCAGTGCTGGGGACTGCTGGGCTTGCCTGCCTCCCATCATGGCTTTCTGTTTTAGTTTGTCTACTTGTTTGTATCTGTATATTTTTGTATTAAATCTCTTTTAGTTAAGTTAGTGCCTTTGTCTTTGTATTTTGGGTCATTGTTGGGTCCCTTGTTATGCCCCTCTGGGCCAACAGAGGACTGGGGCGTAACAATTGGGGGCTCGTGTCCGGGATCTGAACAACCATGAGGTGAAGTGAAGGTTTGTAGCTGTTGTGTGAGGTAGTAGTCTAGTCTTCTTTTCAAGATGGTTTGTGATTTAATTGCCTGTCTGTGTTTACTTGAGAGTTCCCTGTAAGGTAGTCGTCGGGCAGAGAGAGACTCTTGCCACTTTGTTGTTTTGCCTTTCTTATTTTTGGTGGTGAAACCTGGGTGTGGGTACGTTTTCTGTGTGGCAGTGGGCCTTGCCTTGGTCCATTGTTCACTCGCAGAGTTCAACGTTTAAAGAAGCCTCCCGGGAAGCCACTGAAGACTAGATAGTTAACCACATTACAGGGTGCCTCTCCACAACGTCACTCTTTAGCAGAGTGGCACAGCAGCATATCACAATCTCTTGTGGGTTGACTCTACTTCTACTTTTAGTTTCGTCTGGATTCTGTGTGTAAAATAGTAACAGTAACTTTTGGGATGTGACTTTTTGTGTGGTACCTGCACAGTGCGTTCGTTGGGTCGTTCGGTTGCAGCTTAGGTGTAAGTTGGCAACATTTTGTGTAGCAGTGGCTACTGTGTGACCTCTTGTGTTGTGCTGTTGCAGTCCACTTTTCGGTTGAGTCACTTGTGTATGTTACTGTTTACTTAGTTGTGGCTTCGTTGGACCTTGTGTGCGTCTCTCCATAGATCAGTGGATCTTTGTGTGATGGAGTTGACTTGGTGAATTATAAGGTCTGTGTCCGTTGGTTAATGGCAGACTGCTTGGTGGCCATTTTGTGTCGTGGCAGTTCAATTTGTTCGGGTCTTTGTGTGTTGATAGACAGCAACTTGAGTGACCCTTTAGGTTGTGGCTGTGCTCGATTTTGTGTTTGGTCACCTGCAGTGTTTAGTAAGTTTACTTCGTTTCGTAGTTTCCCTCATGGTGGTAGCCATTTAGTTATCTGGTGGGAGTGGCACCCACTTGCATGGCTACTGTTTGGCTGCTCACTCTTTACATCGAGTGGCAGTGTGTTGGTTGGCCTTTTTGTATTTTGATCTTGTTGGATCCACTTTGACCTTTTTGTTGTCCTGACCGCAGTCCCAGGGTTTATTTTTGATAAATGTGTTTATTGGTGTTGAGGCCAGGTTCAGTCATCCTTTTTTATAGATAAAAAGAATATTAGATTTAGATATTGCAATGAATAAATAGTATGGTGTTTTGATGTAACATGATGTTTTATTCATTGTCTTAAGGGAGGGGGTGTTACGGCCGGAAGGGGTTCGGCCTTGTCTGTGTCTTTCTCTCCCCCTCGTTCTCCCACAGCTCCACCCAGGTCCCAATCAGCGAAACGAGGCTCACCTGGTCCACTGAGCTAAATACCCTGCAGCTGACACCAGAGGGCGGGGGCAGTGCTGGGGACTGCTGGGCTTGCCTGCCTCCCATCATGGCTTTCTGTTTTAGTTTGTCTACTTGTTTGTATCTGTATATTTTTGTATTAAATCTCTTTTAGTTAAGTTAGTGCCTTTGTCTTTGTATTTTGGGTCATTGTTGGGTCCCTTGTTATGCCCCTCTGGGCCAACAGAGGACTGGGGCGTAACAGCGAGTCATGAGAATAACGCCGCCGAATCTCCGTTTATGGTGGGAACTACGACGGTATGTGATCGTCTTCGAACCTCTGACTTTAATTCTTGATGAATGAAAACATGAGTCTGTCTTGCGCCGGTCAAAGAATTTCACGGTGCGGAGGCTCATAAATGTAGTGTGGAAACACTTAGCTTTTCCAAAACTCCTCGTTGTCCCTTTAACTTTATTTTTTGGTAGAATTTTTATTTTTCATTTTTTTCTAGAAATGTTTCATTGTTTTGGGAGAAATCTGACCAGTTTTTTCCAGAGATTTCTCTATAATGTTTCCAAAAATTCACGCCATTGGCCCTAATTTGAACATACATTGACAAATATTTGTGTATTTCTGGCGTTAGCTTCAAAATGTTGTCCAATGGGGGTCCGTGGTCTAATTTGTGTGAATTTAGGGTCCTTGATGTAAAAAAGTTTGAGAACCACTGATCTATAGTGCACTTTAAGAAGCTCTTTATTCTCCTTATTAGTATATTTAGGGTTAATGTTTTGCACATTATATTTTCTTCCTACATCTGGGGGTAGTGTCCTTCTTATCTCATTTTATGTTTAATGTATGTGTTAATGTATCTATCTATGTCTCTTTTCACAGTCCTATGTCGTAAGTTTGAATCTCTCGCAAATGCTTTCCAGTGCGGATTTTACTGCAAATGGCAAATAAATGACTCTGACTCTGACTGATGGAGGTCAAGATTCAAGATTCAACACAGAGAGCAGCAGGACGAGACGCAGGACGAGAGGTGGAGCTGCTTTACCTTCGAGTCCAGCCTCTGGATGTAGGACCACAGGTACTCCAGGTTGGCCCCAAACGGGTGGACGTGGAGGAAGGTGGAGATGATGCCTGCAGAGAGGAAGAAGGAGAAGAGGAAGAAGAAGCAGAGTCTTCATCAGCATTCAGAGCTCAGAGAGTTCGCTGGACTGGATCTGAGCTGCAGTTCTGCTGCACAGTAAACAAACAGCAGGACGGTGCTGACAGCAGCACAAACCACTCACACTCATTATTCCTGAGAGGTCCTGCAAGAGGTGGAGGGGGGAGGAGGGGAGAAAGAAGGGGGAGGAGGGGGAAGGGAGAAGGGAGAGAAGGGGGAGGAGGGGGAGGGGCGGTGGCGTCCTCCCCAGGGACCCGACACAGCCGATATTTATTTCCTTGATTTATGTGGCGAAACGTTGGCAATTACAGACGGACTTGATTCAATCCCTGCACCAGAGGAGAACTGTAGCCTACTGTGTGTGTGTGTGTGTGTGTGTGTGTGTGAGTACTGTATCCAAGAAACAGACGTGTTTCCAACAGGGGGCGACGACAACGTAGAAAAACTAAACACTTCAACAGAAAATATTCAGTTGCTGCTTCACTCGACTGGTTCACACTCACACACACACACACACACACACTGTAAATAAAGATGGACGTCTCCTCTGTGACTCCGCCCCCTAACTCACATATAATCCATATATGGTCAAAGAGGAGGGGCCTGTGTGGAGCAGAGACAAAGATGGTTTAGAAACCAAGACGTATCAGTTTCCTGTCTCTGTGTCCCGTGGGTTTCTCCATGACTCCTCCCCCTTTAGGAGACCAGCAGACCGTGACTCCGCCCCCTTTAGGAGACCGGCAGACAGTGACTCCGCCCCCTTTAGGAGACCAGCAGACCGTGACTCCGCCCCCTTTAGGAGACCGGCAGACAGTGACTCCGCCCCCTTTAGGAGACCGGAAGGCCGTGACTCCGCCCCCTTTAGGAGACCGGCAGACCGTGGCTCCGCCCCCTTTAGGAGACCGGCAGACCGTAGCTCCGCCCCCTTTAGGAGACCAGCAGACAACGACTCCGCCCCCTTTAGGAGACCAGCAGACCGTGACTCCGCCCCTTTCAGGAGACCAGCAGACCCTGACTCCGCCCCTTTTAGGAGACCAGCAGGCCGTGGCTCTGCCCCCTTTAGGAGACCAGCAGACCGTGGCTCCGCCCCCTTTAGGAGACCAGCAGACCGTGACTCCGCCCCTTTCAGGAGACCAGCAGACCCTGACTCCGCCCCTTTTAGGAGACCAGCAGGCCGTGGCTCTGCCCCCTTTAGGAGACCAGCAGACCGTGACTCCGCCCCCTTTAGGAGACCGGCAGACAGTGACTCCGCCCCCTTTAGGAGACCAGCAGACCGTGACTCCGCCCCCTTTAGGAGGCCAACAGACAGACCTTGACTCCACCTCCTTTAGGAGACCAGCAGCAGCAGCAGGTCTTGAATCTATTGACTCCAATGGGAGAAGTGAACGTGAGCTCAGATTATGGTTGATTCTTTCGCTCCGGAGTCACTGAAGTAAATATTGAACTAATTTTTCACAAGACACATCTCTTCTGAACATTTAGACACTAAAATGGACAAATTTCAGACAAATAAGGAGAAAATCTGAACATTGTACTTTTAGCCCAAGCGCGAGAGAGGCTGGCTGACAGAGATGATTAGATCAGATTAGATTGCCTTGTCATTGAAAAACAGAATTCAACGAAAACGATGGTGAAACTCTGTTAAAAACATAATAACAATATTTCTTTGAGTGAGAGACTATGGCGGACCCAAACGAGTCTCGTTAATTAATGGGAATGTTCAATGTGGTCACAGTGCGTCCCCGACCTTCAGAGGTGGTTTGGCCGATCGGATCACAATCCATTTACACCTGTACCTGTCAAGTGGTCAAACTCTATCTGACTGTAATCTGATTACTGAAAACACATGTTAATGCCAGGTGTAAACGGGGTGATTGATCCGTATCCTCCATACAGATACAGACCTCATGTGGTGCAACATCCACTGATCATCTCCATCATCTACTACTGCATGTATTTAATCACTGAGTGAAATAATCCTGTCATTTTAATCTCAGTTGTTTGTCTTTGCATCGACTCCATGAACAAACAGACCGGGCTGATGTCTGTGCACGAGAGCACCTCACCTCACTTTAATCAGACTGTTTAATAGCAGGGCATTTCAGGACAATATTAAACACACACACACACACACACAGAGAGAGAGAGACTGGACGGTAAGCTGGTGTGACTGTGTGTGAGCAGCAGCCACACGTCTCTGTTGAGTGCAGCCTCGGGCGGCCGGCGGAGGAAGACAGAGCGCCTCCTCTCTGCCTCATATCTGGATTTTCTCTGCTGCACTAAGAGAGATTAATGTGCTGCTGCTGCTCTCGCTCCGCTCGCCTCCGGACCTCGCAGCAGCTTCAGCACAAAAACACATCAGTCCACGCTCCGCTCGATGCCGCCGCCGCGATTCATGGACGACAGCGGTGATTCAGTGCAGCTGCCGGTGGGTCTGAGGTCAGCGTCTGAGCCGCAGTCGCTACACGGCCGCGGCTGCTCCCAGACGTCCAAATCAACACGACACATTAAACCATAGGGATGTGAGGCTGCTGCAGGTCTGTGTGCAGCACACGGTTCGACCAATCAGCTGTCTGCAGACTGAGATCAGGCCAGTCTGCTGCTGCTGCTTTGAACAAAGACCTGCAGCCACACGGTCCTGACTGGTTTCATCTAGACCAGGCTGCCCAGAAACTCCCCAGTGAAGAAGGGCCAAAGATGAGTCGTGGTGGAGGGTCGGGGGCCAAAACTAAACATTCATGTTGCAGTGCATTAAATTAAATATGCCTATTACATGACTGTGCAAAATAAACATTCAATTCTGCAAATGAATTACACTATTGTTTATTGTGTTTCACTGTTATGTGGATGAAATTACTGAACATCCATACAGCTCCTTTATAAGTAGGTAGTGGGAAAATAATGATCATTTAAAGGGACAACGAGGAGTTTTGTTAAAGCGAAGTGTTTCCACACTACATTTATGAGCCTCTGAAATTCTTTGACCGGCGCAAGACAGACTCATGTTTTCATTCATCAAGAATTAAAGTCAGAGGTTGGAAGACGATCACATACCGTCGTAGTTCCCACCATAAACGGAGATTCATACGGCGGCGTTATTCTCATGACTCGCCACGAAACCGAAAGTAAAGAAACGCTGGTCGGCTCGCCCAGCATTTCCACCACCACTAATAATAACAAAATAACCATAGAGACAAAACCATAGATTTATCTAAAATGGACCATTAACAAGTGGTAACGGAGATTCATCCACATTAATATGAGACTTTTTTATTGTCGCAGAATTTTTCATTCTGCCGCTGGAGAAACTCCTCGTTGTCCCTTTAAAAAATCTAAAAATTCGAGCATGGGCCAGAAATAATTGTTTAGCCCTGATCTAGAGACTTAACTCAGTGTGTGTGTGTGTGTGTGTGTGGATGATTCCAGCCCATCCACACTAATACGAATTATAATGAATCCTCCTGAGTATTTTATTGTTTCAGCGTCAAAATCTGAAAACGCCGCCCCAGCGTTTTCGTCTGGACGCCGAAAACAGATCTTTAGTGAAACGATGACGTCATCATGCTACAGAGCCACACAGACAGAAGCCTTAACTCTACATGTCTGACAAACATGAAGTCTCCTCTAAACTGATCCAAGGCCACATCATTAACATCTGGATGATCTGTTCACATGGACCGAGCCACAGCTGAGTCCAACACACCTGACAGCTACAGAGTCACAGAGGAGGTTGTTATGGTTACACACCAACCAGCAGCCTGAAGCTTCCTGTACACACACACACACACCTGAACACACACACACACACACACACACACACACACACACACACACACACACACACACACACACACACACACACACACACACACACCAGCCTGGTTCTGCAGCTGAGGCTGATCTGGGATCAGATGTGGAAACAACCAGCTCCTCTGAGCTCCTTCATGTTGTTGTTGATGTGACGTCTCCTCAGGTTTATTGGTGATCAATAAATATAATTATAATGTGACCAGTTCATAAAACTCTATGTGAATCTGAATGGAAGTCGACGCTCTTTGTTATCGTGGTTTCCTTAATGTTAACTTAATGTTTCAGTTTTCACTTTTAAAACATTAAATATTCTACAAAATGAAACTAAATAACTGATTAGGTTTTATGAGTGAATATTTAAATATTTACCGAGAAGCAGCGCCTCCTTCTCTGAGGCCACGCCCCCTCTCATGATGACCTCACTCCTCCGCTCTCGGCCGTGGTACAGGGAAGGAACACACCCGTTCAGCCCCTGTCAAGGAACACACACACACACACACACATTTAGGTTAGATTAAAATCACCATCATTAATCATTAATTAACAATTAATGATCATCATCAGCGTACATTTATTTTCTAATTGTCCAGATGTCATATGTCAGATTGTGGTTGAAATTTACACCACTAAATATTTAGTTGGGGTTCTTGATGTAAACACAGTTATTCTTATGGGGAAAATATTTATATTTAAGGCCCAATCAAAAAGGAACTGAATTTTGATTTAGATTTTTTTTTTTTAAATAAAGAGTGAAGCCAATTTCTTTTGGAAAAAATAATCAACAAATCAAGACAAGGTAGAAATGCATAACAAAAAAGTGGAAAAAATGTAAGTTTGATTAAATGTATATTGAGTAGTGACTGTAACTTAAATTTTTGTATGTTTACATCATTTCTTTTTTTATTTTAGCTCTTTTCTGTGCTGTTTGGTCCTGCTTTGTTTTGTTTTATGTGTCAGTGGTGTTACATTGTATGTTTCTAAATTTGTATGTCATTGCCTGTTTCCATTAAGACATTTTTTTTAAATCATACAGTCAACATCAGACCACATGAAGACCAGATGAACAACTAACAGAGTAAAGACCAATGAAACGTGATCTAAAAGTAGGACAGCATTGAAAAAGAGAATGACAGGAAAAAATACCAAGAAAACATGATAAATACTGAATAGATACCACTGAAGGCAAAGCAGCGGTGCCAAGTCTGACCCTAACACTGTAACACACATTTATTCTGCTCTATAAATAAAGGAATCATCGTTTCTATGTATCTGATCCACAGAAACAAACAGGGAAATAGACAAACAAGCACTTACTGTAAACACACACACACACACACACACTGTACACACTGAACACACACTCATGTTTTAGTAACGAGCATCATGCTGCTGCTCTCAGAACAGTTTCTAGGTTTTTCAGACTCTGAGTGTTTTATCTTCGTCTCCATCCGACCTCGGTCTGTTTCCAGTTCACCAGCTGCAGGGCTAAAAGTTCATGTGTGTGTGTGTGTGTGTGTGTGTGTGTGTCCCTGAGGTTGTGGGAGTCAGTAAAGTTGTGTACCAGACACACAACCACAGAGTGACAGAGTGAAAACACTGTAAAACTACTGTGACCGAGAGCTGAGAGCGATCAATCATCATCACATATTGATTGATTGATGGTTTCACCCTGGTTACCTTGTCATGTAGATCTCCATTGGTTCCCTCCACAGACTCTGCCCCCCCACTCAGCAGCTGCAGAGAAACAGAGAGAGAGTATACAGTATAAATATACAGTATAAAGGTATATATTTTTTGTATATATTTGATTCTGTGAGTTATATTTGTTGTTTATATTTGTTATTTGTTTTGTTTCATTGATTCTTGATGCTTTGGTGACATAGTTCTAGCAACATTCATGCCGAAAAAGCGAATTTGAATTTTGCAGCAGCTTATTCGGTTGTTTTATTCTGAATTCTGCTCTGTTTTCATTGGACCACTCTAGAAAGCTGCCAGTTTTAGAGGGAAATTCATGCAAAACCACTGCTGCGTGTTGCCTTCAGTGACAGTTTTTCATCATCAGTCTCTGTATTTCCCTCTAAAACAACTCTGTGTGGTAACGTTGTGTTATTATCTCATAGTGTGGTGAATGTGCAGCTCACAACTTGTCCACCAGAGCGTTGTGGAGTTGTTGGATTGTGTATTTGATGAGTGAAATGAGGGAAACCAAGAAATCCCATAATGAGCCTCCGTAGCGTAGCTCTGAGCAGCTCGCGGCTCTGCTCCGCCGTTCTAAAAACAGCTTGCACCGACAATTAAAGGTAACGAACCTACTGCTATGACTATAGGGATTATGGTGATGGGCCAATTCCTCCTCCTCTCTCCTCCTCCTCCTCCTCCTCCTCCTCCTCCTCCTCCTCCTCCTCCTCCTCCTCCTCCTCTCTCCTCCTCCTCCTCCTCCTCCTCCTCTACCTGCAGGAGCTGCCGTATTGACGGATGCATTATGTCAAAACCAAAGTAAAATCAGATTTAATATTTTATCCGACCTCTGTTCGTGTTGAGCTGCAGCGAGCAGCCGAGTGCTGAATCGATAGACCCAGATTGGAGGAAGACTGGCCTCATTTCCCACAATTCAAAGAGCAAAAATAAAAACAACGTGGAGTCAAGTCGAGTTAAGTCAGACCACAGACCGACACCTGCAGTCGACGTGATCCAGTCAGCTGCACTAAAAACTAGGGGTGTGACGATACACTCACCTCACGAGATCGAGACGAGACGAGATTTTAAGAAAACTACAAGGACAAAATATACGACTGGACCAACAGACTGTTATTTGCACATGCATTTTGAAATGTTTTATTATAACTCTTTACATGCATGATGTAAGCATGAGCTTTTATAAACTTCTTCTTCCACAAATGGAAACTAAAACTAAAATTTATAAAAGTTAAAATAAAATCTAATATTTTTTCAAGTGCAAACAATATTATGTGCAGTGTTTCCTGTAGGATTTTTTAAAGTAATGGCCGCGAACCCCCCACCCCCGGCGGCGACGGCAAGGTTGTATCCAGTTCTCACGGTACCGAAAAAAAGACGGTACCGACGTATTTCTTACGTCTCGGCATCAGCTTACCGAAGTATGGAAGAACTTCTGTCCCACCTGAGTTTGAATTTTTTCAGCATCAAAATCAGACTTTGAATTAAAAAAAAAATTCAGGTTGACTGATTCAAGATGGCGGCCGTGTGGCTCTGCTGCTGCCGTGTCATTGGTCATATATAGATCTATATGTGTGTGTGTGTGTGGGGGGGTTACCCACCTTGTCTCTGAGGGTGAGCACCTCCCCCTCCAGGTAGCGGTGCTCCTCTCTGGCCTGCTCCAGCTCCAACTCCTTACTGCTCAGCTTCTCCTGCAGACTCAGGAGTTGCTGCAACACACACACACACACACACACACACACACACACATTAATCTTACAGACAGAGGTTTCCGTGGCGACAGCTACAGGTGTTAGTTGTTGCTCCTGGTGATTTATCAGGAGCTTCGGGTGGGGGAGGGGCTTCCTCCTTCAGAGCGCACAGTGGAAACAAAGATGGCCGCCACCTCTGAGGCTCCGCCCACTTTTCTTTCTGAAGCTCAGAGACGGATGCTGATCCACCCATCGCCACCGCCGCTGCAGCCGCCATCTTGGCAGTGACTCCGCCCACTGAGTTTATTTCTGTGGCACATTTTAAAACGGAGGTGGAAGAGTCGGTAACATCCCAGCATGTGTGTGTGTCTGTGTGTGTGTGTGTGGTTGCACAGACTAGTCGATTAGTCAACTTTACTGCTCCACAAAGATGTTTTGAGCTTGACGTCGACTAGTTGCTGATCATGTGACAGTACAAGAGAAGAGCTGCTTGAAACAACAGCTGAATGCGCTGAATGAAAACAATCCCTCACCCTAATTGATTTAAAGCAGAAGTAAGCGATCCGGTGGTTTTGGCTAACTTCCTGTCAGCTGACGTCACCACATTCACACGCATCCCCTGGCTGCACACACAGAGAGGACTGCCCCTTTATGCCGTTCTCTCTCCTCATTGGATAAAACTTGTAGGATACAAGGAAAGTTTTCTCCTGGGCTCAGAGCAGAGCAGAGTGACTGACAGACCCGTGTTTCAGTCCAAACACTCTATAGAAGTGATTGCTGTCGGAAGATACAACTATTTAAGACTTAGATTAATACAAATATTCTGCTTACTTCTGCTTTAAATTGCTGAATTCACGTCCTTGGTGAACTTGGTTATTAATGTTATTCTAGATGAGAGTGTCCAAGGTGAGGACGTAGAGCCAGTCGTGGTGCAACGGATCAGTGTTGATCCGTGATCGCTCCACGGATCGTTGATGGGAAAAAAAAGTAGCAGTAACACTAGCGCATCGCTTTTCATTGAAAAAAAACAAAATACTTGCGCACCACAGCAGCCGAATAAGCCAGTAATTTAAAAAGAAAAAGAAAAAACTCAGCTCACACTGCAAAAACTCAAAATCTTTCCAAGAATATTTGTCTTATTTCTTGTCAAAATGTCTCATTTCTAGTCAAAACTAATCTCTTTCCACTTAAAATAAGACTCATCACCTAAAAATGAACTTGTTTTTAGATCATTTTCACTTGTTTCAAACTAATTTTCACTTGAAATAAGTAGAAAAATCTGACAGTGAAAGTAAGTTTTTTGTGTTTGTAATAAGAAAGAAAAACTTGCTCCACTATCAGATTTTTCTACTTATTTCAAGTGAAAATCTGCTTGAAAGAAGTAAAAAGTGTCTAAAAACAAGCTACTTTTTAATGTGATGAGTCTTATTTTAAGTAGAATGAGATTTGTTTTGACTAGAAATATATAGCTATATAATATTCTTGGTAAAATATTTGACTTTTTGCAGTGTATATCAACAACCAACCAGGATTGAAAAACAAAAACTGTGACTGACAGGACTGTGATGGTGACGAGGCCTGTGTGTCGTTTTCCTCCATAATTGTTTAACAGACAGTAGCTACAGTATTATCTTTTGCACTTGTATAGGAGTGTGTTACAAAACAAACAAACTGGTTTACAGCTTGTTGTTTCTAAAGCTGCTGTTCTGTACTAGTTTCTGTCAGTGAATACAGATTGTTGCAGAGCATTTCCCTCCTCCTGTGATTTTAGTTATGATGGGAAAAATATGAATGACGTCATCAGCGACTAGTCGACGTCGACTCGACTTTCACAACATTAGAGTCGACTTTAAAAAATGTGAAGTCATGCAACCCCTAGTGTGTGTGTGTGTGTGTGTGTGTGTGTGTGTGTGTGGTTTCATCAGCAGGGAGTCGACTCCACTTTGCTTCCCCTCAATCAATCAAACACAAAAACAACAACAACAGTGTGTGTGTCAGCAGCGTCGACATCCCATAATAATCCCTTGCTCACACACTGATCCCATAGAGAAGCAGCAGCACGGCGACTTCGCCTGACTCGACTCGACTTCCTGTCTCTCTCTATCTGAAGTGACAGCGCCGATAAAACGAGACGACACACACACACACACAGAGACACACACACACACACACACACACACTCTCTCTGGCCGGGTGTGAGTGTGTCACAGCGTGGGGGAAACGTCACGCCGCTGCTGTCGCTCCCTGTTTGTGTCACCTGTTCCCTCGGTTCAGACGGAGTCAAATAAAACAGGTTCTGTAAATATCAACTCACTATAAATAAAAATTATGATTAAATTATATTGTGAAAACAACGTAGATCTGTACGATGGATTGTAGCGGCTGCAGTTCCTCTCCTGACCACTAGAGTGAGTCAGTCTCCACTTCCTGTTTATTAACCACAACATATAATATAGCGGTTTCACACTGGCAGGGCACCGGCACGGTTCTGGTTCCCGAACGCAACTTTGAACCAGCCGGCGTGTTCAGACTGAAAAAATAATTGGTTCAGAACCTGAAAAGTCGGTTTGCAGTGAAACCAAAAAATAGTTGATTTTTCCTTGCGAACCGTGACATCATCAGTGGGCGTGAGTCACTTAAGACAAGCAGGAAAGCAGCTGGAAACCATAACCATGTTATATACAGTAGCTTAGTAAAATAAAACTTAATGCGGACTGATCGGTTCATTGTAAAACATTTATTTATTTTTGTAAATGTGGTGGTTTGTGTCCGTAGGCTCCAGAGCCCCGAGGCAGCGCTGCTCTGTCCACACAGGAAGCTACACTTTTCATTCAAACAAATAATGCTACTGCCACAATTGTTAAATGTCATCAATGAGACCAACATTTATCTTCTAAAAATAATTTAACCAGCCGGTGGTAAACCTCTAAAAACCTGCGGGTAAGTTAATTAGCGATGGTTTTCTCCCCCGGGATGACGACGGAGGTTGGCCGGCCGAGCAGCTCTGCAGACCGGCTGCTGTCTCTGTGATGTCCCGGTCGCTGTGGAGCTTCACTTCTCTGAAAAACATCGGAGCAAACTTCATTTGGATAAACTGGCCGTATATTTGGGATCTTAACAGTTACTTTCTCGCATGAAAAAATATTAAAAGTAAGTAGTACGGTAGTTTGCTGTTTCGGAAAGAGCCGTTGCTGTGGTTACTTCCGCCTGTGTGACGTGGAATGACGTCCTCCCACTTTGGTTCCACTAACTGGTGTGAAAGCTGCTGGTTCTCCAGACAGCACCGAGGTTCTGAGACTCCAGAACCAGAACCAGTGCCAGAACCAGAACCGTGGCGGTGTGAAACCACTAATACAGGTGTAGAGGGCCGAGGGGGCGGAGCCTCTTTGACGGACCTCTCTGTGATTGGTTAACTGACTCATTAGACGACACAATCTACCTCCTCCTTCTGGGTGAGGGGGCGGAGTCAGGGACGGACAAGATGGCGGCTGTGGAGCAGCTCAGTCTGAACCTCAGAAACTGATAAGAGGAGGAGGGAAGAGGAGGAGGAGTAGGGGAGGAAGAGGAGGAGAAGGGAAGAGAGGAGGAAGAGGAGAGAGGAGGAGGAGGAAGAGGAGGAAGAGGAGGAGAGAGGAGGAGGAAGATAAAGAGGAGGAGGAGGAAAAGGAAGAGGAGGGGGAGGAGAGAGGAGGATGGAGAGGAGGAAGACGTTGAAGAGCAGGGGGAGAAGGAAGAGGAGGAGGTGGAAGAGGAGGAGGAGAAGGAGGAGGAGGAGAGAGGAGGAGGAGGAAGAGGAAAGAGGATGAGGAGGAAGAGGAGGAGGAGGAGAGAGAGGAGAGAGGAGGAGGAAGAGAAGGAGGAGAGAGGAGGAAGAGTAGGAAGAAGAGGAAGAGGAATAACAAGACTAAGAGGAGAAGGAGGAGGAGGAGGAGGATGAGGAGGATGAAGAGTGGTGGTCGTCATGGCAGCCTACCTGCTGCATGCTGACCATGCTCTGCTGCAGCAGCTGGATCTGAGCCTCTGGACTGTGTGTGTGTCTGTGTGCGTGTGCGTCGTCGTCGTGGCGACCGGGCCGGCTCTGCTCCTTCCTCATCAGCTCCACCTCGCTCCGGTACGAGTCCAGCTGCCAGCGGAGCGAGTCGTTCTCCTCCCGCAGCGACGCCGTCTGCTCACACACTCCTACACACACACACACACACACACACACACACACACACAGAGAGAAGCTTGTTTATTTGAGGATTCATCAAGTTAAAGTTGTTTTCAGCCTCGAGTTGATTTTAACTGACTCACTGTGTTTACATCAACATTGAGAAACCTGGTTATTCACGTCCCCCTTTATTTGCACTAACAAAACCAAAATGGAAAATGAACCGTTTCCCGTTTTATCTTTGATACAGTAATACAAAACGAAAATCGGAAAACGAATCGTTATCCATTTTCCATTATTTATTTAATTTGACGTGTTTGTAAATGGAAACTGAGAATTAAAAAACCTCTGTGGAAAACTCCTTTCTCCATCTCCTGTTAAGCTGCGTTCACACTGGACCTTTTATTTTTGTCGCTGTCGCTCGAATCGCTCTGAAAAACTGCTGCGTCACTCAGCTGCAGTCGCTCGTCAATTTGTCACAGAGCCACAGACTCACATTTTCGCTTTGATGACGTCATGCCCACTGCCATGTGTCTCTGTTTACACCGGCACCACCGGGATTACGGCAGCCAATCAGAGCTGAGCGACGAGCGACTGACGGCTGGAGAGTTGGGATTTCTCATCTCGAGCGACAGAGCGACTTGTTTGCATTAACAGCGTCAAACCCGCAGAGGCAGACTTCAAAATCGTTGCAATTTGTGTTAAATAAACATCACAGGCGCAGAGTTCAGAAACCAGGATACTGGTGTAAACTCATCGCTTGTTCGAAAAACAAAAGGTCCGGTGTGAACGCAGCTTTAGTCTCTTCTCTGTGACCCGGAGTCTGCAGCCAGACCCCTTTCAAAATAAAAGTACAGCTCGAATAACGCAAACTCTGGTCTTCTGCTGTGCAAATAAAAAACTAAAAAACTAAACATGCCACCGTTTTCTTTCGGAGTTCTCCAGGTAGCAAAAACAAATTCCTCTGAAATTACGATGTTTACATGCACAAGCACAAAGACAGGATCATCAAAAATCCGATCCGATCAAATCCGGGAAATGTCAACGTCCTGCACTGCAAAAACTCAAAATCTTTCCAAACATTTTTGTCTTATTTCTTGTCAAAATGTCTCATTTCTAGTCTAAACTAATCTCTTTCCTCTTAAAATAAGACTCATCACCTAAAAATGAACTTGTTTTTAGATCATTTTCACTTGTTTCAAACTAATTTTCACTTGAAATAAGTAGAAAAATCTGCCAGTGAAAGGAAGCTTTTTGTGCTTGTAATAAGAAAGAAAAACTTGCTCCACTATCAGATTTTTCTACTTATTTCAAGTGAAAATCTGCTTGACAGAAGTAAAAAGTGTCTAAAAACAAGCTGCTTTTAATGTGATGAGTCTTATTTTAAGTAGAATGAGATTTGTTTTGACTAGAAATAAGACAAATATTCTTGGTAAGAGTTTGAGTTTTTGCAGTGTGTATGTTACGTCTGTTGTCGGCCATGTTGTTGTGTCGTACCGTTCTCCTCCATACGGATCCTCTTGCAGGGATTCTCGTCCAGGTCGTCGTCCGACATCTCCATCTCCTCCTCTCGTCTGATGCCCATGATCTCCTCGCTGTGAGCGTTCCTCAGCTCCTGAAACACCACAACACAACACACACACAGTGACAGTGTCCTCAGAGATAAAACACACACCTACAGACTCACACACACACACACAGCTCATCGAGCACGAGTACGGAGCCATATTTACCGTGGGGTAGTGGGGTGTAAAATGTGGGGATCATGCAAAATGGTTTTTTAACTGTTTGCAGTGAACCGGCCCGGGGCTGTGTGAGGTTCCAGTTTATCAGCTCAGAACATGAAACCAACGTTTCTGTTCTCAGTCGAGGTGACGCTCACATTCTGCCTCTGGAGCCTCGGAGAACAGACTTTATATTAAAAAATACATACACAGCCAGACATGGTGTTAAGGGGATAGTTCACCCAAAAGTCAAATGTCCCTCATGATCTCCTCCCCCTCATGTGGACTAAGGGCTGGGAGAAGTTTCAGAGTCCTCCGTGGCTTCTCTGAGTTACAGGGGGTCTTGGCGTAGCAGTGCATGTCCATATAACGGTTGCAAATGGATACCAACTGTCTTCGTAACAAAAAGACACACCAGAAAACATCCAAATACCTCCATGATGCTCGTATGAAAAAATTTAAAATAAAAATAAAATTAAATAAGTCTATATTTCAAGCTTGTTTGTAGCGGAAGCTTCCCGGTTCGTCGAATTTGGACGAACCAGGAAGAGGAGCTTCCGCTAAAAAACAAGCTTGAAATATAGACTTATTCAAATTTTTTCGGGACAATTCTGCATTTCAGGGCTTCAATACAAGACGGACATTACATACGAGCAGCATGGAGGTATCTGGATGTTTTTTGGTGTGTCTTTTTGTTACGAAGACAGTTGGTGTCCATTTGCAACCGTTATAAGGACATGAACTGCTACGCCGAGACCCCCTGTAAATTTCAATTTTGGGTGAACTATCCCTTTAATGTTGAGTGTTTCTCTGCTGCCAGGAAGCTCGTTCTAAATAATCAATGAATCATTTTGTCTAAAAAAAAAAAAAAAAAGAGACATAAAATGAAATACCCGACGTTTAAAATTCTGCAGCCTTGTTGTTTACAAGGGCATCAATATCTATAGATCTATTTTTGCTCCATGTTTCCTCTCTCAGCTTCTCTCTGGAGCTCTAGTAGCAACAGGTCGGTGTCAGCCAATCAGAAGAGAGGAGGAGGCTCTGGGCCTCTCTTCTGATTGGCTGACTGTTTTCTAAAGTGATCCAATTAAAAACAGAGCAGATTTCAGAATAAAACACTCAGAGAAACTAAAATCCTGCAAAGTTGTTGGATGGTGGGTCCAGGTGGTGGTGAGGGGGCGGGGCTTAGTTGTGACATCACAAAGTGACAGGAAGTCCTGACGGCTGGTTTTAAGGCTCAGTTTCTGAATACAGGCTGTGTGCATTTCTCTGTGGACTGAGGCTTTGATACTTTCACAGTATTAATATAGAACCTAGAGCTGCTTTATAATCACACTACACATGGACCAGGGTCTCTGCAGGTTTCACCAGCTCAAATCTAAGACTTTTTAAGACCTTTTTAAGACCATTATGGATGAAATTTAAGACCTATCATGACAAATGAAAAATGTACAAAAGAAATGCGGAGTCACAAAATTAGAAATTGATTGAAATACAGTATATAAGTTGCGTGTTAGACTTGTTTGTAGTTGAAAATACATTCAATAAAGCACAATGAAGTGTTGCAGGAGCATTTTATTGAGCATTTGCGGTAGCGATTTTTTTTGTGTGTGATTTTCCCGGTTCGCACATGTATTTTTTTAGGGGCAAATGCGAGTGAGTGGTGGGCATAAGAAAATTTAAGAGCTGTCTAAAATTATTTAAGATTTGAACACAATAATTCAACAAATTTAAGACATTTTAAGGCCTAAAATTTAGATTTTCAAATTTTAGACCCCGTGGATACCCTGTGGACATCTACCTTTATACTGAAGGAGCTTTAATACAAACATCTACCTTTATACCATATGGAGCTTTAACACAAACATCTACCTTTATACTGAAGGAGCTTTAATACAAACATCTACCTTTATACCATATGGAGCTTTAACACAAACATCTACCTTTATACTGAAGGAGCTTTAATACAAACATCTACCTTTATACCATATGGAGCTTTAACACAAACATCTACCTTTATACTGAAGGAGCTTTAATACAAACATCTACCTTTACACCATATGGAGCTTTAACGATAGTGGCTGATTAATCTTTGATTGGTCTATGAGTTGTTTCAGATGTGAGTGGTCATTTCTTTTTAAAGCTGGGTGACATCACACTTCCTGTTGCTTCCTCCGTGACCGTGTGCGGAGACGGGAGCAGAGGGACGGAGCGTCCGCCGGCTGCAGCCTAATCACATCTCGTTATGGCTGCTGCCATATCCATTATCTCTTCATTTGTCAGCTGTGATGGTTTCACAGCAACACGTCTCGTCTGACAGAGTAATGTCCCGTCTCTGCAGCTCCGCCGGCGTCTCCACATACACACACACACACACACACACACACACTCAGCAGCACAACCCAGGGCTGTTGCTATAGAGACATGAGTACATAGACTTACCATGGATACTAGCCGTTAGGGGAGGGGCTTTCACACCGCGGGACTGTGGCAATAACATGAACTGTGCTTCACACTCACTCACACACACGCACACTCACACACAGCTCCAATCCACTATGGCAAGCCATTTTAACATTTAAAAGCCAGACTGGATATGTGTTGTAGATAACTGTAATTCAGTTTCAAAAAGAACATTTCAGATATCTGCAACTACATTCTTCCTATCCACAATTGTCATTTCAGATATCCACAACTACGTTCTTCCTAGGACAAATGATGTCACTTTAACCATTCATGTGTATGGGGTTTGTCATTACAGATATCTACAATTCAGTTGCAGATATCCATGTGAATTACAGATATCTGTAACTGAATTACGACTAGTACTAATTCCAGTTTGAGATATCTGCAATTTGATTCTGACTAGTCATAATTCCAGTTCAAGATATATTTAATTCACCTCAATTAAAGATATCTACATGTCCCTTTTTTTTGACCAGGTGAAATGACGTTGTAGATATCTGTAACTGGAATTATGACTAGTCAGAATCAAATTGTAGATATCTTAAACTGGAATTAGTACTAGTCGTAAGTTACAGATATCTGTAATTCACATAGTGGATATCTGCAACTGAACTGTAGATATCTGTAATGACAAACCCCATACACATGAATGGTTAAAGTGATGTCATTTGTCCTAGGAAGAACGTAGTTGTGGATATCTGAAATCACAATTGTGGATAGGAAGAATGTAGTTGTGGATCTGAAATGTTCTTTTTGACTAGAGGCAAAACTGAATTACAGATATCTTGAATAAAAAATTCAACTATTCAAAATGTAGTTAGGACCAGTCAGAAAGACGTTGTTGATATCTACAATGTTAATTCCGGAGAGTCAAACTTAGCTTTTAAATGTTAAATCTGCTTGCCATAATATAATCCACTGTGTGTTGTTGCTGTGCGGCCTTGACTGTCGCCTGAGATGACAATGTGCCCCCCCCCCACATGCCCCTCCCTGCCTTAGAAAACACTTGTTTTGTTTTCTAGATTTGACTCGGGATATTAATAATTGATCAGAAGCTTAACCCTGACAATCACTGTTGCCATAGCAGCAGCGCCTCACTCTTTGGAGGAGGAGGCGTCAGATCTGTACATCTCCGCTGCAGGGAAGACTAGCAGAGTGTGTGTGTGTGTGTGTGTGTGTGTGTGTGTGTGTGTGTGTGTGTGTGTGTGTGTGATCCAGAAAAACAACAGCAGGGCCACTGACTACAACAGCTCGTCTGTCACTGTGTCTCCTGACAGCAGAGAGGAGGAGAGAGTCTCTGGGAGGGGGGATTTTGGGGGTATGGGGGGGGTAGAAAAAGAAGAAGGCTTTACCAACCTCACACTGTTTGCGCCAAATGTCTATGTTCTTGCGCTGTGCTTTTGAGAAATGGTCCCACGCCTTTTGCCTGGTGGCGGCGGAGAAAACGCCGGTGATCTGCTCGACTTTGGGGGTGAACAAGGAAGAAGAGGAGGAGGGGGAGGAAGAGGAAGGGGAGGAAGAGGAGGAGGAGGAGGGATGGGGGAGGAGGGTCAAGACAAAACAAGCTGTTTATGTAGCATTGCAGCACTGACTGAGGCTGGAGCAGCAGACAGGAGAGAGACACACTGACCACAGGTGTGTGTCGGTGTGTGTGTGTTGGGGGCCGAGAGGTGTTGTCATGTGCTCAGGTCGAACTCCATATTGTCATGTCTTACTCTGTCGCCCACAGCTACATATGAAAACAACACATTTGCAGACGGAATGTGAAAAACCATAAAACAAAATGAGAGAATAATGTCAGAACATTGTTCTATTGTTTATTGTTACGGACCTCAAATGAATGGTTCGTACGGCCCGAAACACATCAAAGAAAACATCGGAAACAACTGTTGCCACCAAATAATAACAAAAGTTCATTGATTCAAAACAAACAAATACTCAAGAAAGCAACAAACCGAATGGGTTGGATTGTTCCCGGCCAAAACAAACAAAAGAGAGAGGAACACTGAGCCAGCCAGCGGCCGTCGTACCCAGTGTTCTCCCCCGAAACTAAGACTACCTAACCAATCACTAAACCTAAGTGAAAGAAAAGGGAAACCGAAAACAGGACTACCGGGAACCTCCAAACGTTTATAATGTTTTAAAAATTAAGAGTCAGGACTGGGTAAGGCCAGAGTAGGGACAGGGTAAGGACAGAGACATGACTGGGTAAGGCCAGAGGCATGACAGGGTAAAGACAGACACATGACAGGTTAAGGCCAGAGTAAGGACAAGGTAAGGCCAGAATAAGGACAAAGTAAGGCCAGAGTCAGGACAAGGTAAGGCCAGTGTAAGGACAAGGTAAGGCCAGAGACAGGACAAGGTAAGGCCAGAGACAGGACAAGGTAAGGCCAGAGTCAGGACAAGGTAAGGCCAGTGTAAGGACAAGGTAAGGCCAGAGTAAGGACAGGGTAAGGCCAGAGTCAGGACAAGGTAAGGCCAGAGACAGGACAAGGTAAGGCCAGAGTAAGGACAGGGTAAGGCCAGAGTCAGGACAAGGTAAGGCCAGGGTAAGGACAGGGTAAGGCCAGAGTCAGGACAAGGTAAGGCCAGTGTAAGGTCAAGGTAAGGCCAGAGACAGGACAGAGTAAGGCCAGAGACAGGACAGGGTAAGGCCATGGTAATGCCAGATAAAGGCCGGAGTCATGGCAGGGAAAGACCAGAGTAATGCCAGAGTCAGGGCAAGGTAAGGCCGGAGTTGGACTAGCCTCGTAAACCAGCCTCTCGCGGAAATGCATTTCATTTCATTTTGACGGAGAGTCTGGCCTCATCCCCGCTGTAAGCATTTGGCCTGAAGCCCTCAGAAGGCCGAGCCAATCAGTGTCGCCGCTGTGATTGACACAGACCAACTGGTGCAAAGCCCCGTCCCTTGCTGATTGGCTGAATGGGGTTGTCTGTCAACGCTACTACTCCTGCTCACCCCAAACGCTTACAGGGGGAATGAGGCCAGACTCTCTGAGAAATGAAATGAAATGCATTTCCGTGAGAGGCTGGTTTACGAGGCTAGAGTTGGACCGGAGTTGGACCGGAGTTGGACCGGAGTCGGGGCAACTGAGCAGCTGACGCCATGGAGCCTGGATGAGCAGTAACAAACTCTTGTGGAGAAACTTAAACTTTAATCTGCAGAAGAAACAAAGCAGAATCCTGTCAAAAACCATCTTGACATGAGTCAAATTCAAAGTCAAACTTTATGTGACGTTAGTGAAATAGTCAGAGAGAACCTCATGTGTTTCTGTGAGAGGAACGTTGAGGGGAACCTGCAGTGCTTCCACCAAAGTGGACCAGGACTGAGACTGGAACAAAACTACGACCTACAGAACCAGACCTGTAGCACCACAGCAGGTTGATGTTCTGTCTGGACGGGTCAGTGATCAGCTGCTCTCTCCTGTCCTCTGCTCTGTACTTACATCACCTGCAGCCTCCCTCCACAGGACTGATGACGGCAGCACGAGTCCAGAGTGGACCAGGTCCTACCAGAGTCGGTCCTGATGGGAGGAACTCTGGTCTCATGCTGCCGTTCAAAGTGTCGCTCACTTCACTCATCAAACATTTTCATTGTGAAAACAAGTCAAAGTTCAAAGGTCAAGACATCCGGAGACCAGACTAAGACCAGACCTGAGACCAGACTGAGTCCAGACCAGACTGAGTCTAGACTAGAGCACTGTAAAAGAGAGTAACGACACCACCATTGACTCCCATGGTAAGGGTTTTGCGCCCCTAGTGGCAGGATATGGGTATTGCAAAAGCGCCCAGAAAACCCATTCACTCCAATGTATGTGTGTTGCTAACTTGTTTGTAAATTGATGAAAACGGCCGTGTTTTTGTTTTTAGGTGTCTTGGTCATATCAAATTATACTTATAATTAGTTTATTATAAAATGTAGATTGAAACATTAATGTAGACAACAGTTTTTTTTTTGTTTGTTGTTTTTTACTGGCCTATGTGTTAATGTTTATCTGTAAAGGATCCTCAATGATGCTATTAACGTGGGTGATCTATAAATGTCCTTAAATTATTGAAAATACCACACTTGCTCATTCACCAACAATGCAGAGATGTCAGTTCTTGGGCGCTTTTGCAATACCCATATTCCTCCACCAGGAGGCGCTTCCATTGAGCCAATGCGAGTCCAGACCGGACTGAGTCCAGACTGAGTCCAGACTGAGACCAGACCCGTACTCACCTGACCCCTCATAGCTCCTGTGAACTCTGTGTGTCGTTGTTGAGCTTCGTCTCCTCTCTGTCTCCTCACTGAGACATCTGGACTGGTCAGACCAGCTTCTCTGTCTCTACTGTTTCTATCGTCGTTGTCCAGCAGCGTCCTCACTCACTGAGTCCTTAAGTCTGATTAAACCTTCTCACCTGATCTGACACTTATCACAATGATCGATGGTCTCCGTCTCCATGGAAACGTGCGTCGCTCCTGTGTGAAGAAGCGTGTTTAACGGTGAGTGCTGCTTAGTGCTTACACTGGGTGAGGATGGCCAGCAGGGCGTTCTTGAACAGCTCCTTGGCGCGCTCCATCTCCTCCTCGTGCTGCGCCTTCTCGCCCATCAGCCGCCGCACGTGGCCGTTGGCCGACTGGATCATGGAGTAGAAGTGGTTGGCGGTGCGGCGGTTCACCTCGCCGCGGTCGATCCACGTCAGCAGCACCGCCGTGGCCTCGCTGAACATGTGGTCGTCTGGGAGTCAGAGAGGTCACACAGGAAAACAACAGGGTTAACAGCAGAGATACATTGACTTTGATGATTAAAGGTCCAGTGTGTAAAATGGAGGTAAAACCAAGGGGGCAGTTGTCGGTCTGAGAAGTGAAGTCACTTCCGCGTTCAAAAAACTACAATCCCCTGGGCTTCCTCTGGGGGCTGGTGTCAGAAAGCAGCATTCTCCATAGACCCCCATGTTACAGTAAAATTGCCAACTTTACATCCTCAATAAACATGTTAAAGGGACAACGAGGAGTTTTGTTAAAGCGAAGTGTTTTCACACTACATTTAAGAGCCTCCGCGCACCGTGAAATTCTTTTACCGGCGCAAGACAGACTCATGTTTTCATTCATCAAGAATTAAAGTCAGAGGTTGGAAGACGATCACATACCGTCGTAGTTCCCACCATAAACGGAGATTCATACGGCGGCGTTATTCTCATGACTCGCCACGAAACCGAAAGTAAAGAAACGCTGGTCGGCTCGCCCAGCATTTCCACCACCACTAATAATAACAAAATAACCATAGAGACAAAACCATAGATTTATCTAAAATGGAGCCTTTAACAAGTGGTAACGGAGATTCATCCACATTAATATCAGACTTTTTTATTGTCGCGGAATTTTTCGTTCTGCCGATGGAGAAACTCCTCGTTGTCCCTTGAAGCTCTTGAAATGTGCTCTCTGATTGGCTGGATTCAGGCTGCCGTACAAACATGGCGGTGCAAGATGGCGACGCTTTCTAAAGCAAGACCCTTTGATTTTATAGCAATTATACACTTATACAGATATATTCATGGGTAGTAGATTCAGATTTTACCAATAAACCTGGACAATTATTACACACTTTAATGATCCAACTCACAACAATTAGACTTGAGTTTTTATTTTTTATTCAGGTCTAACCCTAACACAGACATGTTGTGTGAAGAGCAGCCAATCAACAGCTGGATTAGCTCTTGGCCTCCACATGCTTGGTGCTGATTGGCTGACGGGTGTATTTGATCAGTTTGATTCTCGTGAAAACATGCCGTCCTTATCAAAGTTCCTCACAGTTCGACATTAAACTTAAAGTTTCTGGTTCTGTGACGATGAAGGTCACAAATCTGTGAACATAAAAACCTCTCAGGGGGAGTCGACTACGATTCCCACGGTGCATTTAAGCGACAAACATCCAATGACATAAACTCTCCTCCATCCATGCAGACCTTCAGACTGACTCGTCTCCTCCTCTAACGTTCAGTTAAACAAACAGAGAGGATTCAACCCTCCTGTGGGGCGTTCGCTGCTCACGCCTCCGTGACTTAACATCACAGCCACCGAGCACAAAAGGCATTTTTGATTTTCGACTTTTCAACCAAAACCCTCGGTCTCAGTCATAAAGAGCGTGGCGCCTCGGCGGGCCTCCCCCCATTTAAATAATAATTGAACGGTGGCGGGAGCAGCGGCAGCGGCGGCGGCGGCGGCGGCGGCGGCGTCACGGACGACGGCAGAACAGAGTGAATTAGAGAGCATTTAATGAGCTCAATACCCGCTGCAACACAACCTGTAAGAAGACACTTTCCCCGCTCTGATAAAGCCCCATTCACACGCAGCAGCAGATTACAGTCACATTAGAGCCAACACAATGAGGCTGCTGAACGCACCCCACTCAGGAAGAATGGAGTTTATTCCTCCGCTGTTAGAGGAGAAGAATTCAAACGCTGCCTCAGACACAAAACAGACAGGAAACAGCTTGTTTATGCAGCAGGTGGAGGGGGGGGGGGGCGTTCAATACAACAACATGGAGGAGGAGGAGACAGGAAGAGATGAGCTGCTGCTGCTGCTGCTTAAAGAGTAAAGGAGGTTATATTATAGAAACAGCTGTTTATCTACAGGTGAGGACACATCCATCACCTCCATGTCATCCCTCTCAGTGCAAGGCAGATACACACCTATGGAATTCTTTACCATCAGAAATGAAATCCCAAACAGAACTAAATAGGTTTAGTGTTAAAGTTAAACATTGGCTTAAGCAGCAGCAGGAATGTGAACATTAATTTCTCTCAAGTCATTGTCAATACAACACTTGCAATTGCCTTGCCTTGCCTTGCCAAAGTAGCTGAAACCAGACGTCTTGTATGCATCACATTTTCCATTTTCTGTGGCAATGTTGTATGTATCGTCCCTGTTAAATAAACATTAAAATAAAAAATAAACTCCTAAACCTCCACATCTCCTTCACATCCATGTCAACTCCTTCATCTCCTCCACTGCAGTAAACCTACCTACAGTGGACAGGCTGCAATGCATGATGGTCTAACTCGTCAGTCTGAGAACAAACACTGTCTTTGTTTCTCTGTTTCTTCTTTCTCTTCGTCTCGGTGAAACAGTTTCACCTGACTCACTGTGATGTTGAAATGCGTTGCCTGGCAACAGGTGACTAATGAAGCTACCGTGCTGTAGGTGGAGGAGAAGGTGGTCTGGGTTTCAGGAGAACTCGTTTCACTGTGTCGTTAAAGAGTTAACTCAGCTCCAGAGTCCTAGTTCTGGTTAAATCAGTGACTAGTAACTAGTTCCAGGGAGAATGGAGCGTCTCTTGGCTGAAAACCAACCTTGTAAGATCAGAGCCTCCGACCCGGTGTCCCAGCTCTCGTCTCCATGGCGACACCGCCACACAAATATTTGTTCTGAGACTGAAGAACATGACTTTTTTTAGTCAATGTACTGTTTATGTTCAAATTAGGGCCAATGGCATGAATTTGTGGAAATATTGTTGAGAAAATTCTGGGAAAAAAATATATATTTTTTTTTAGAAAAAAGTGATACAAATTTTCCAAAAAAATGAGAAATATTTTCTAGAAAAAAGTAGTAAAATTTCTCAAAAGTTAAAAAAAAATTCTAGAAGAAACTGGTAAAAATTTCTGAAAAAAAAAAGAAAATGGCAGGGATTTGTGGAAGTATTGTTGAGAAAATTCTGGAAAAAGACTTCTTTAGAAAAAAGTGATAACATTTTTCTAAAATAAAAAATGTTTTAAAAAAATTCTAGAAAAAAGTGATAAAAATTATTTTATTTATTTATTTATTTATTTATTTATTTATTATTTATTATTTATTATTTATTATTTATTATTTATTATTTATTTATTTTTTAATCCCAGAAAAAGACACAGAGGAGGAGACACCAGACCTGAGTTCTGGGTTAACTAAAAGAGGAGAAACTGACTCTGGATCAGATCATGTGACTGAAGTTAACACACACACACACACTGACCTTTGAGCCTGTCTGCCAGCAGCGCGGCCTCGTGCTCGGTGTAGTGCACGATGGGCGGAGGAGAGGGCGGTCTGAGCCGGTCCTCGTGCACCTTGCGGCGGTGTCGCTCCTCTCTGGCGAACAGCCGCTGCTGACACTCCCACTCGTACAGGTCGTCTCGGGCCTGGGCAAAGTCCACGTGGATCCGCCCAGAGTCCTTCTTATCGGTGCTGGACCCGATCCGCATCCGGTAGCCTGCAGGACCAGCACCAACTCCGTCAGTATGTGTGTGTGTCATTTACTCTGACTCTTCACACACACAACAACGTATTGAACTTGCATAACTTCTGAATAAAATAATTTTAAAAAGTACAACTTTTCAAAAGCATCGTGTCCCACACTGCACCCACTCAGATTCAAAGAGGAAAATCGCATCCCTATTATTGTCACCTGAAATGAACATTAAGAAATTAAATTAACCAAAATGACACTGCAAAAACTCAAAATCTTACCAAGAATATTTGTCTTATTTCTAGTCAAAAATGTGATTTCTAGTCAAAACAAATCAACTTCTACTTAAAATAAGACTCATCACATAAAAAGCAGCTTGATTTTAGACACTTTTTACTTCTTTCAAGCAGATTTTCACTTGAAATAAGTAGAAAAATCTGATAGAAAGTTTTTCTTTCTTATTACAAGCACAAAAAACTTGCTTTCACTGGCAGATTTTTCTACTTATTTCAATTGAAAATTAGTTCGAAACAAGTGAAATTATCTAAAAACAAGTTAATTTTTAGGTGATGAGTCTCATTTTTTAGTAGAAAGAGATTAGTTTTGACTAGAAATGAGACATGTTGACAAGAAATAAGACAAATATTCTTGGAAAGATTTTGAGTTTTTGCAGTGTACTTCATGTGAATCAGGTCTCCCATTGAAGCTATGGAAAGCTTATTGAGGGAGCCTGGATACAGGATTTTTAATCTTCTTTTTTCTCCATTAATTAGGTGTTTTTTCCTGGTATCATACGTATGCCGAGGACCACAAACCGGAACAAACTCACATAGTCTAGGGTTGGTTTTATGGATGATTTGATGCATCACACAGGCATTATGAAATGAAATAATTTCAGTTAACCGGAGGAGACCGATGCAATCACTGCAAAAACTCTTACCAAAATCTTACCATGAATATTTGTCTTATTTCTAGTCAAAATGTAATTTCTAGTCAAAACAAATCTCATTATACCTAAAATATGTATATTTATACATATACACACATAGTTATACATAAAAAAGTAGCTTGTTTTTAGACACTTTTGACTTATTTCAAGTCTATTTTCATTTGAAATAAGTAGGAAAATCTGACAGTGGAGCAAGTTTTTCTTTCTTATTATGAGCACAAAAAACTTGCTTTCACTGGCAGATTTTTCTACTTATTTCAAGTGAAAATTAGTTAGTTAAAAACAAGTTAATTTTTAGGTGATGAGTCTTATTTAAAGTGGAAAGAGATTAGTTTTGACTAGAAATGAGACATTTTGACAAGAAATAAGACAAATATTCTTGGAAAGATGTAGAGTTTTTGCAGTGATGAAATAGAGGTCTTGTGGGGGCGTTGTACTCGGACCACGACACAGCTGGAATAATCTTCTTTTGAAGGCTTTCTGATCTTTTCCGACAGCTCGGGTGGGTGTTGCAGGCCTCACCTGACAGGTAGATGGCCTTGTCCACCATGAACTCCTCGCTGAAGCGGATGTGGCAGAAGTTCTTCTTGCTCTTGCGGACGGCCGTCACCTCGCCGCACTGCTCGAACACTTCCCTGACGGTCTCCTCGGTGGCGTTCTCCGGCAGCCCCCCCACGAACACCGTCTTACAGCCGGGGGGGCGCTCCCTGGTGGAGGGGGGGGGCAGGTCTGACGCACAGGGATGACATCATCATCAACATCATCGTTATAGTGATTAGATAGTTGCAAAATTCCACATACATAAAATAAAACCAAGTTTTCCAAAGGTCGACCTTTCTTTCCTGTTTGAATGTATTAAAACACTGTAAAAACTCAAAATCTTTCCAAGAATATTTGTCTTATTTCTTGTCAAAATGTCTAATTTCTAGTCAAAACTAATCTCTTTCCACTTAAAATAAGACTAATCACCTAAAAATTAACTTGTTTTTAGATCATTTTCACTTGTTTCAAACTAATTTTCACTCGAAATAAGTAGAAAAATCTGCCAGTGAAAACATGTTTTTTGTGCTTGTAATAAGAAAGAAAAACTTGCTCCACTGTCAGATTTTTTCTACTTATTTCAAGTGAAAATATGCTTGAAAGAAGTAAAAAGTGTCTAAAAACAAGCTACTTTTAATATGATGAGTCTTATTTTAAGTATAATGAGATTTGTTTTGACTAGAAATGACATTTTGACTAGAAATAAGACAAATATTCTTGGTAAGACACTTGAGTTTTTGCAGTGAAGAATTGATAATAACAAATGTATACACACTGTTAACATAATTGAAGAAATATTTGCAGAAATGTAATAGGCTATCTCTTGCCCTTTTCTTCCTTCTTTTTATTTAATTTCATTTATTTTATTATTATGTTTATGTTACTTATGTAATGACTTACGTACTTAATCCACTTTATGTCTCATACTGTATTGTTTATTATTTTCTTGATGCCAGACTTTTTGTATTGTCCATGGTCAATGTTCTGACTGTGATTGGAATGTTTAAATAAAGTTTTGAAAAAAAAGTGATTAGGTAGTTATAGTGATATTCTGGACCTGTGATTACACTCTGAGTTAAGTATGTCTCAGTTTAAGAAAATGTTTAAAAAAGAAAAAATAAGCGGCTACAAAAAAGAAGAAGGAGAAAGAGAAAAAGAAAAGAAAAGAAGAAAAGATAGATAGACGAACTGTGTCCATTTTCCTTGTTTGTTTACTTGTTATTATTACATGTTTCATCATCTTTCATTTTTTTCCTTTTCATTCATGGTGACTTAGTGTAGCTACATTATGTAAATATGTGCAACCGTGTGTATGTAAGTATGTAAACCATGAATGGAATAAATCAAAATGAAAATGAAATGACTTTGTAATTCACTGCTTGAACTATGTAACATTTCGTTTCACAAACTATAAGAGAGAGTTAGATAACAATCTTATCATATTGCTCACCAAGTTTTATATTCATGAATGTGCAATATCTACCTCTTGCAACACAAAAGCTATAATCATTTTAATATACAGTTTTTTTTTCTCTATGTTTTGCACCATTTTCATCTTATTTCTGTTCTGTATCTGTCATACCCCTGAGGTTATACATTTATGTATTTGTTCTTTTCCTTGATGTTGTTCTGTCATGTGCCCTTACCTCAGAACAAATGAAGTTTATTAGATTAAATACATTTTTAAAAAAAAATAGTTAGAGTTATGTTTTAGTGTGTTTTTGTGTGTGTGTGTGTGTGTGTGTTTTGTGTGTGTGTCTCACTGGGGTTCTGGGGGAACAGCGTGCAGCTCTTGCAGTGGATGATCTCCTTGACGACGGGCATGTCGGGTGGGACGGGAGGGGGCGGGACCAGGCTGATTCCCGCCATCATGGGGTTGATGGGCGCAAGGAGGCCGAGGGCGGGGTCGAACCTCTGGATGCACAGAGAGTCTGAGGACACACACACACACACACACACGCACACGCACACACACACACACACAGCTCTGTCAACACACCATCATCACTCAGTCAGAGGCCTGGGGGGCGGGGCCTCTCTGACTGACAGGTGATTGGCTAGCTCATGTAAACATCAATCTGATAATTCTACTGTTAATTTAGTTACGTTAGCACTAATAAGCAGCTATCAGTGTAAACTCACCATGTCTGGCTCGTTAGCTTAGCTCTAGCTTTGGGTTAGCCTTTGAGCAGAAAGCTGGTGAGGACATACGTCATGTTACCACGGTGTTAGGTAACCTATTTGGGAGGCTGCACCATTTTGAATTTACAAGCTGACAGCAGTCTTGATTTATACAGCCCCTGACTTTTCCACTTTTTTTTTCTTAGACTACGTATGTATGATAATTTTTTATTTAGCCTATTTTGTTGTGATGCTAATGCAGCATTACTATGAGTATTAGTCAGGGTCTTATGCAGAATAATTCAGTCATACACTGCAAAAATTCAAAATCTTACCAAGAATATTTGTCTTATGTCTAGTCAAAATGTCATTTCTAGTCAAAATAAATCTAATTCTACTTAAAATAAGACTCATCACATTTAAAAAGCAGCTTGTTTTTAGACACTTTTTAATTTTTTCAAGCAAATCTTCCACTTTAAATAAGTAGAAAAATCTGACAGTGGATCAAGTTTTTCTTTCTTATTACAAGCACAAAAAACTGCTTTCACTGGCAGATTTTTCTACTTATTTTAAGTGAAAATTTGTTTGAAACAAGTGAAAATGATCTAAAAACAAGTTGATTTTAGGTGATGAGTCTTATTTAAAGTGGAAAGAGATTAGTTTTGACTAGACATTAGACATTTTGACAAGAAATAAGACAAATATTCTTGGAAAGATTTTGAGTTTTTGCAGTGTACAAAGATTAGACTACTGGGATTTTTTGTGGGCCCTAGTACTGGGCGCTGGGCCCCTAGAATTATCATCACCTTTCTCCCCTATACAACGGCCCTGGGTGGCAGCGAAAGGAAGGGGTCCTTACAGGGAATTTGAACTAAATGTGACTGCTAAGCAAAGGTATTTGGAGAAGATCTATTAGGCCTACCGATATAAACCCCTACGAGCTTCCTTCGGCCAACTGGTGCAAAGACCTTGACGCGCTGCCACCCTGATTTCCCTCCAATCTTTCCATTTCGGAAAACCAAAAAAAAAAAAAAACGCACCCCCCCCCCATTGTCTCTACGTTTGTTATTCCAATTGTGGGAGAAACCAGAACAGTTCTTTATGCAGCAGACATCTCATCTAGATTAGGATAGATTAGAACCAAAACAATGAACGCAACAAGATGCGACAATCAAAAACCAAAGTTTCTCTTTGCGTCAGGTGGTTCTTCTCCTCCACGTCGTGTTTTAAATCTGTTTAACACAACTACTCGTTAATTATCCTTCATGTAGTCAACACAGCAGCTCACTGTCTGATCACTGTCCTTTATTTCATTTAGTGAACATAGGCATAGATAGATAGATAGATAGATAGATAGATAGATAGATAGATAGATAGATAGATAGATAGATAGATAGATAGATAGATAGATAGATAGATAGATAGATAGATAGATAGATAGATAGATAGATATACAAAAGAGAATAGATATAAAAAGAGATGGTGAGAATTCTCACTCCTAAAAAAAATTATGTTGCACAAATTATTTGCACGAAAAATTGAACACGACCTCTCTGTGTTGATGCTGTAAAACGACTTCATGTTGAGTCACTGACCTCGTTAGCCACCAGCTAATTAGCTAAGTCTTAGGTTAATTATCTGGGAGTTAGTGGGCGGAGTCAGACTCTGCCTATATGACGACAGTAAAGCAGCTCATTCTGAGCTTCAGAAACCTCACAGAGACGACGGCCATCGTTGCTTAGTACAGTTAGAGGGAGAGAGAGCAGAGGAGGAGGAAGGAGGAGAAACTGGCTCTGATAAATCACACGGCAGAAAAAAGCAGAGAGAGAGAAGCAGCCAAAAAACACAGAGGAGAGAAATGAAGCTTCACTATCTGCAGATAAGAGAAGACAAAATGGAGACTGGATCTGTGAGAGGGGGAGAAAATATCATCTCAGTCGGCTAATGGGAAACATGGAGGGAGGAGGAGGGAGTAGGGGAGGGGGAGGGGGAGGAGGAGAAAATGTCTGTTCTCCGGGACAAAGAGGAAGTGAGAGAGAAGGAGGAAGATAAACAGAGAGAGGACGGAGGCGACAGCAGCAATGTTTCAGCTGTCGGCGGGAAAATAGAGCGGGCAGGTCGGAGCTAGGGGGCGGGGCCAGCACTGCAACAACAAGAGAAACCACACGTCAGCACAAAACACACACACACACACACACACACACACACACACACACACCTCTGCCCACAGAGCCACAACCAGCAGGACTGAGGTGACTGGAATCACAGAGAGGACGACGACGCTGCAACAGACAGATGTTGTTTCTGCTGCTGCAGCTGGAACAGTCGGTCTGATGTTCTGGTTTTTTTTACGTTGTGCGACACCGAGCTTTTTCCCGCCGTTACCGTAGCGTTGTTGCAAAGTGATCAAAGCTTCTGTCACCTTGCAACCATGAAACATGCAACTTTCTAAGTCTGTTCGTTGTAGCAGTTGAACCGTTAAGGGGTGGTCACACCAAACGCAATGTCACGATGTTGCGCGTCGAGATTACATGTAAAGTCAATGCAAAAACGCGATTAGGCGCAAATTCACGCCGGGTGACGCAACACACAATGCCACGAAGATCGCGTCAACGTGTGAGTTGAAAATGTTGAACTTTTGCGGCGACGTGGCGTGACGCTGTGTCGCGACGGCTTATCAGCGTTGAGATTCTCATTCTCATCTATACTGCTACTCAGCGGAGACAGATGGACGGGCGCTCCGCAGCTGAAATGGAGCGCCTGTAGTTGGTGTCCGGCCTGTAGATCCTGGTGCAAACCCTAGCTAGCTAGTCCTCAAACTGAGCAACACTTGTACCGCTGGAAGCAGCCATGGTCCAGACGGAGCTCCTGTATGAGCTCTGTGGGCCTCTGCAGGATACCATGTACCCACAGAAGACAACGGCGTTTGGCCCTCAGACGTGTCTCAGACTTCCAGAGCAGGTACAGCGCAGCGATAGTTGTGATCTCAACCATGGTTGATGAGAGAAGAAGCAATGTTGTTGTTTAGTGGAAATGGGCGGGCTTCCGAAGGCGCGATGACGCAAATTTACACAAAATGGTCACGTGTCAAAACTCAAGCGACAGCGCAACAGATTCTCATTTGTCGCACGACAAAATCGCGTTCATCGTGTTTGGTGTGAACACCCCTTTACTGTTGTACCTTTTCTGTTATCTACCGGTCCTCTGTCTTTATGGACTTTTTATGTTAATAGTTGTATTGTTTTGGGGACTACGGATGTAATTTAGCACATGTGCTAAATCTGGTGTATTTACTGTGGGTACTCTAGTACTCACTGTCCATTAATATGCACTGTCCTGACTAAATAAACAAATAAAGTAAAGTAAAGGACAACGAGCAGTGACTTCGTCTGTGCTGCAATGCATCTTGGAATCAGTTGGATCAGAGGGTTTATGGAGCCAGATGGATGGACCTCCACTGAGCTTCTGGACTGAACTCCTCCCTGCAGATTCATATTGTTCTACATGAAACAAATGTGGTTCCTGTGCGTCGTCACGGTGACGTGATAACAGACATAAAACAGCAGAGAGAAGGAGGCCTGGCTCTCTCCACCGCAGATAAAACCAGGAAAACTCTCGGAGATAATCTCCCAGGATCCTCCGGGTCTGAGGAAAACTCATTAAAGCGTCGTGTGCGATAAACCAGCAGGTAAATCACAGAATCTGAGCTGCACATGCATCATCACCTGCTCCGGTCTGAGCCAGAACCAGAACCACCTGGACCAGAACCACCTGGACCAGAACGGAGCCTCCGCTGCCAGGACGCAGAGAGGAGAAGAAGAAGAAGAAACATGGAGGAGAAAGAAAACAGACGAGTGACAGACAGAGCCAAGACAGAGGAGACAGAGAGAGAGTTATCATTTCACTGTTTTCATCTGAACCAGGACAAAGTTTATCTGGAAACATCTGGATGTGGAGACAAGTCATCAGTCTGGTGTTCACACAGGGCTCAAACTGATCCTCATATACCTCTTATCCACCAAACTGGTTCCAGTGCTAGTTCGGTGCTTAACTGGTTCAACTCTGGTTCCTCCAAAGAACCACTTTGCTTTTCCACTGGTTAGGAGCCAAGTCAGAGCCTCACTCCCCATCCAGGAGCTGCTCGGAAAACCCGGTCCGACCTGCGGATGTTGAACACCGGACCCCGACGTGGAAGCATAGGCTTTTAATTAACGATAACACTCATTCTAAACCCGGCTGAAAAAAAAGAAGGAAAAAGCAGCTGTCTTCGCCGTAATCACCGCGACCGGTAACTACGTTTGACGGCGATATGTTTTGATCTGAGCGTTAGCTGCTGTTAGCCACCGCCTGTAGCTCAGCTAGTTAGCTGCTGTTAGCCACCGCCTGTAGCTCAGCTAGTTAGCTTCAACTGTGTTTACATCGATAAACAAACTTAATACGTAGCGATAACGTGTCTGTATATCTTAGCGCTGGTCTTGTTGCTAAGGTAACCCTGCCGCCAGCCCCTGGAAGAACCGGTTCTTAGCTCTGGCCCAGCAAGAAGTTGGTGTTGGTCTGGAACCAGTTTTAAGAACCAAGAACCGGTGCTTAGGCAGCGGAAAACCAAAGAACTGGTGCTAAGCAGGCACTGGCTCCGAACCAGCACCGGAACCAGCTCGGTGGAAAAGAGGTAATCATGAACCTGAACCTGGATCCAGACCAGGAACCAGGAACCAGGGAGATGTGGTAACTTCAACAACCAGTCTGGACCATCAGACCTGGACCATGGAGATCTGGAGTCTCCTGGTCTGAGGCCTCCAGGTTCTAGTCTCCCTTCACCAGGGGAGGTCTTCATGTGAGACCAGCTGCTGCTCAGCTCACTTGGTTCAGGACCACGTTGTCCTGAAGTCCAGATCCTCCAGACCTCAGTCTCATCCTGGATCTGTGGGATGAGCTGGAACAAGTCTGATCCACATCTGCAGGGTCTGCTACAGAGGTCCAGGTCCCAGAGACACTTGGACCTTCAGAAACTTTCTGGAGAGACCTTTAGGGTCATTCATAGTCATTCATAGACCTTCTGAGGACACAGAGACCACTGCAACTTTCAAAAACCTTCAGGGACCTTCAAAGACCCTGAGAGCCCTTTAAAGACCATCAGAGACCTTCAGAAGCTTTCAGAGACCTTTAGGGTCATTCATAGACCTTCATAGACCTTCTGAGGACACAGAGACCACAGGAACTTTCAAAAACCTTCAGGGACCTTTAAAGACCATCAGAGACCTTCAGAAGCTTTCAGAGAACACAGAGACCTTCAGAGACCTTCATAGTCTTTCTGAGACCACGGAGACCACTGCAACTTTCAAAAACCTTCAGGGACCTTCAAAGACCCTGAGAGCCCTTTAGAGGGCACAGGGACTTTCAAAAACCTTCAGGGACCTTTAAATAACATTAGAAACCTTCAGAAGCTTTCAGAGACCACGGAGACCACCACAGCTTTCAAAAACATTCAGGGACCTTCAAAGACCCTGAGAGCCCTTTAGAGGCCACAGGGACTTTCAAAAACCTTCAGAGTCCTTTCAAGAACGCAGTGACCTTCAGAGACTCTCAGAGACCATTGAAACCTACAGAGTTTCATGTGTTTGTGTGGTTTTTGGTTGAACTGGACCTTGAACCTCTTATTTCACTGTCCCAGTGTTTTATCATCTAAACGTTCCCACATGTGTTTTACAACAGAGGTGGAGTCTCCTCAGCATCACATCACCGCCGTTATAAAAACATGTCATCCTGTTAATATTTCCTCTGAGGTCCAGAGGAGGAGGCGTTTCTCCGTCCGTCCGTCCGTCTCCTCTCTGCTAAATCCATGCATTCAATTATTCTGGGCTTAACACACAAAAAAATCCTCAACAAATCTCTGCCGTGCTCATTTAATAAACCCCCACAATGCAGCGCTGATACAATGACGAACCCCCCCACCGAGTCTGTATGTAGCAGAGAGACGCAGAAGCGGGAAGCTCAGACAAATCCCCACGACTCAGGAAAACAATTTGACAAACAGAGTCCGAGGTGAGAGGAAGCGGCGCCGCTCGGCTTACTGTCGTTATTGTTGGAAGAACAAGTGGAGCCGATGTCGGACCGAGACCAGGATCCACTCACAGGAGGATCCTATACCGAGACCAGAACAGAGGATTCATCAGATCCAGATGTTGGAGGTTCTGTTGAACCGTTTTCCAGCTGCAGTAAAGTGTCACAGTGCAGCCACACACACACACACACACACACACACACACACACACACACACACACACACACACACACTGAGACACCAGTGATTCAGCAGCCTCACACACATCCAGACAGTTCAGTCACCTCAGGTCACATGACTCATTGGAGGGGAAAAGAAGATACACAACAAACCGAAGTGTCGCTGGCTGCTACTCACACTGTAAACAAAGATGGACGTCGCCTGTGGGGTCTGACTCCGCCCCCTAACTCCCAGATAATGGAGCCAAACGAAGGCTAATAGCCTACATTGTTTCTGCTAATCAGCTTGTCAATTAACTGACAGACTCCACCCACTGACTCCTATCCACCACTTTATTTTCCCATGATCCATTGCGTCACACCACAACGGAAGTCGGTTTTAGCAGCATTCTAGCGAGCGGCTAACTGGTAGCGTTAGCCACCGGTGTAGGCACCAAATGTGGGGGCTCCGGGCTGCCAAAACCATTTTGACTAAATCTGATGTTTGTTAAGTCTATAAAACGAATTATTGAACAAACATTACTATTTCTGTATGCACGTTTTTGTAATTAGTCATGGTTATCGTAGTTGTTAGCTTTGCTGCTGCTGACAGCTAACAGAAGCAGCAAACTACGTCAGCTGTTAAAACCCTCCCGTTGTCAGACACGACATGAAACTACTCCAGTTAGCTCAGTCATGTTGGAACAAGGATATCCGCTGGAAAAAATATTTTTTCATGGACCGTTTATTGAGTTATTTAAGACATTGCTAACGGCTAACAGCTAACAGTTAGCCCAGCTAACGTTAATCTAAAATGTAATGAATGGAGTGTCATGGCGACACCCAGCGTCGTTCTCCAGAAAGTGGTGGATAGGTAATCCAAATATGTCAAAGAGGAGGGGCCTGTGCAGAGCATCAATAACTGTGCTAGCATACGCTCCCTCAAGCAAAGTTAGCACAGCAGGCTGTACAGCTCAGATGTTAATTCATTTGCTTACTATATTGCTAGTGAATGAGCTAAGCCAGGTTGTCTCCCAACCACCGGGCCGTGGATCATTTGGTACCAGGCCACAGAGAGAGAATGAAAAAATATTCAATCCAATTCCTTTTATTTGATGAAGAGGGTAGGCTACATTGTACATTGGTAAACTTTTTAAAATAAAATGTAAATGTACTCAATTCTAGCTAAAAACCTAATTTTCATTGACAGTCCCCCTATACTGAAATAGAAACAAGCAGGTTAAAGTATATATATATATATAATATATAATCATTTGTTTTGTATAATTTATACTTCTGGTCATTTTATTTTGGAAATGTAACCACTTCTACCTGTGCATATTCCCAGCACTGAGAAATAGACAGGCAGGTCCACAAGCGTAAAAAAGTAAAAAACACACGTTGCCAGGAAAGACTAGATGACAGAAGACTTGACGAGTGCCAACAAAAAGGAAAACCAAGAGTCCTGTTTAAATTAGACCTTAGGTTCATTGCAGCAGGTGATTCACATGCTCCGAGCTCCACTGTGTGTAATAAACTCTCCACCACTTCATCACTTCATAGAAAACTTCTCCCTGCATTGGATTAAAGCAGAATATCCTGAGCACTGAAAACCTGCTTCCATTACAAACACATTATCTTTGTGAAGCCTCTGTGAGTTTTCTGCAGCGACAGCAGCAAAACGAGACGACAGAGCAAAGTGGACACAGGGAACAGATGACTGATTATATATTGTTATTGTATTATGATGAGTTGAAACAAAGGGCCGGTTGGCTGCAGGTTTTTGTTCCAACCAAGCAGCAGCAGCAGCAGACCTGACTCATTTAATCAGCTGATCTCAGTCTTCACACAGCCGATTGGTCAAAATGTGTTGCTCTTGGTCGGTTGGAACAAAAACCTGCAGCCACAGCTCATTCCCTTTGTGGAGTTTGTTTCCCATCGCTGCTGTAAACGCCCAGTGATCACACTGCAAAAACTCAAAATCTTACCAAAATATATTTGTCTTATTTCTAATCAAAATGTCATTTCTAGTCAAAACAAATTTCATTATAGGCTACTTAAAATAAGACGTATAAATAAAAAGTAGCTTGTTTTTAGACACTTTTTACTTCTTTCAAGCAGATTTTCACTTGAAATAAGTAGAAAAATCTGACAGTGGAGCAAGTTTTTCTTTCTTATTACAAGCACAAACAACTTGCTTTCACTAGCAGATTTTTCTACTTATTTCAAGTGAAAATTTGTTTGAAACAAGTGAAAATGATCTGAAAACACGTTAGTCTTTAGGTGAAGGGACAACTAGGAGTTTTGGAAAAGCGAAGTGTTGTGAAAACTTTTCACACTACATTTATGAGCCTCCGCACCGTGAAATTCTTTGACCTGCGCAAGACAGACTCATGTTTTCATTCATCAAGAATTAAAGTCAGAGGTTGGAAGACGATCACATACCGTCGTAGTTCCCACCATAAACGGAGATTCGGCGGCGTTATTCTCATGACTCGCCACGAAACCGAAAGTAAAGAAACGCTGGTCGGCTCGCCCAGCATTTCCACCACCACTAATAATAACAAAATAACCATAGAGACAAAACCATAGATTTATCTAAAATGGACCATTAACAAGTGGTAACGGAGATTCATCCACATTAATATCAGACTTTTTTATTGTCGCAGAATTTTTCGTTCTGCCGCTGGAGAAACTCCTCGTTGTCCCTTTAAGTGAAAAGAGATTAGTTTTGACTAGAAATGAGACATTTTGACAAGAAATAAGACAAATATTCTTGGAAAGATTTGGAGTTTTTTGCAGTGCTGGATCTGTAACGGTGTGACCGGCAGCGTCTCTGAGGGATGGAGACTAGGTGACCATGACGATAGCGGTGTCGTACCTGAGACCAGCTGCTGCCCGCCGAGTCCCACCGGCACGATGCCCAGGTTGCTCATGGCCGTGGCCCAGGCTCCGTGGTCGGAGACGGGGACGCTCAGGTGGCTCTGCTCCGCGCCCAGACTGAGGCCGACGCCGTCAGCTGCTGCTCCGGAGACGAGGGGGGGGGGGGGGCAACAGAGACAGATGTCAAAGCCTGAGGGGGAGGGAGGGGTCCATCAGCTAATTAAACCTCCTCCATCATCACCGAGGATGTTCCAGTCACTGAAGCTTTTTACACGTAACTGAGAATTACCATCGTTGGTATTACGTCTGCCACTGTCGCCACTTTCATGTTTTATCTTTAGTATTACTTTATTTACTATTATCAATACTATGAATAATCATGCTGCTATGAGCACTTTGCACTTTGTCCACTACACATACAGTATATGACAATCAACATCTTGCTGCTATGAGCACTTTGCACTTTGTCTACCTCATACATGTTTCGGTATTGTCTAATGTGTTGTCCATTGTCTAACTGTATCTGTTTATGCCTCACCTTTGTATAGTAGCTTGTATTCTGTGTATTTTATTACTTTTATGTTATGTGTAGGGACTACAGATGGAAATTCAGGGTCAGCCGACCATGACCCATTTCTACAGGTCTACTATAGAGAGCATACTTACTTTCTCAATGCTTGTCTGGTATGGTCACACAACCTCACAGGACAAGGCGCGGCTGGAGAAAGTAGTGCGTCGAGCCTCTAGAACCATCGGCTATAGTAACCTGCCTACACTCACATCACTTTACTCAACCAGACTTGTCAGAAAGGCTAACAAGATCATAGCAGACCACTCTCATCCGGCACATCATCTCTTTAATCTCCTCCCATCAGGCAGGAGATACAGAAGCATTAAAAGTAAAACATCACGCTTCAGAGACAGCACCTATCTCCAAGCTATCAGACTCATGAACTCACATTGACTTGCACTATTGCACTTTGCACCATACTGTGTACATGATGTCACTGGGTACTGCTCCCTGTTATTTGTAAATTGTATTGTATTTTGTAATTTATTCTGTCCCCCGCATGTGTTTTTCATGTGGGGTCGTGTCGTGTTGTATGTACTGGAGAGCAAACCAAGACAAATTCCTTGTCACTGGTTGACATGGCAATACATTTTCTTTGACTTTGACTTTGACTTTGAAATTAGCTGGGAGCTAAATCTGGTGCAACCATCTTTTAATTTTTTTTTCCTTTAAATGATTAATGTAATGGCACATTGTCCCTTATTAAACTAATAAACTAAACTAAACTAAACTTACATCCCATCACTGACGACTGCAGACGTGATGAGACCGAGCAGAGCTGCAGCTGCGACCTTCACACTGCTGCTGCCGCTGCTGCTGCTGCTGCTGCTGCTGCTGCTGCTGCTGCTGCAAGGTCACAGTCCCTTCATACACTCTCACTGAGGTCATTCAGACCAGAGACGATGAGTTTGACCTTTATTCAACCTGGTCTGGGATCTGCAGCAGCAAAGTGACGGCATGTCAATGTAAATTACTTTAGATTGTAACATACAGTGTGAAATTAGGTGTTTTAATTTACACGCTTTGTGCTGATCCATGAGCCTCTCTTCTGATTGGCTGACTGTTCTCTACAGTGATCCAATTAAAAACAGAGCAGATTTCAGAATAAAACACTCAGAGAAACTAAAATCCTGCAAAGTTGTTGGATGGTGGGTCCAGGTGGTGGTGAGGGGGCGGGGCTTAGTTGTGACATCATAAAGTGACAGGAAGTCCTGACGGCTGGTTTTAAGGCTCAGTTTCTGAATACAGGCTGTGTGCATTTCACTGTGGACTGAGGCTTTGATACTTTCACAGTATTAATATAGAACCTAGAGCTGCTTTATAATCACACTACACATGGACATCTACCTTTATACTGTATGGAGCTTTAACACAAACATCTACCTTTATACTGTATGGAGCTTTAACACAAACATCTACCTTTATACTGTATGGAGCTTTAACACAAACATCTACCTTTATTCTGAAGGAGCTTTAACACAAACATCTACTTTTATTCTGAAGGAGCTTTAACACAAACATCTACCTTTATTCTGAAGGAGCTTTAACAATAGAAGGATCTTCAGTCATGTGCATTAACTCAGTTTAAAGTGGATCATAACGGTTCGTACCACTGGCCATAGCAGCAGGTCTCTTCTCTTCTCTCCTCTCTCTGGACTCTTCCTCTCATCAGACTCTTCCTCCTCTGGCTGACGGACGGGTGGGGGGGCGGGGGGCCGACCGGCTCATCCAATCACAGCGACGACGTCACTCCACCTGAGGAAGAGGAGAGAGAGAGAGAGAGAGAGAGAGAGAGAGGAGGTGAAGAGTTACTAAGACGACAGCAGAGTCAGAGAAATGAAAATCCACGAGAGCAACGATGAATCATCGAGCAAAACCCACGACGAAGAGGAAGAGGAGGAAGAAGTCCTTAGGTAATTAAGAAGCAAAGTTAGGAAAGCTGCTTAACACACACACACACACACACACACACACAGCCTTGATGCGTGTCGCTCATTAGCAGTTCTCCTCCTCTGAGCCGAGCCGAGCTGTCGATGGGAAACATCACAGAGACAAAGTGACAGCAGCTCTGAGCAGCCGCATCCCTCAGTTCTGTCTGACAGGACTCACGGTGTCCACGGAGACCAGGTCCTGCATAGATCTGGTCCTCGTCATCATCATCACACCCTCGTGTTCGTCTGTCAGCGGTAAAATCCTACTGACACTGATCGTCTCCACGCCACAAAGACTTCACAGGGTTCATGTACCAGTCGGTTTGAGTTAAAGGGACAACGAGGAGTTTCTATTTGGTTATAAAAAAGTCTGATATTAATGTGGATGAATCTCCGTTACCACTTGTTAATGGTCCATTTTAGATAAATCTATGGTTTTGTCTCTATGGTTATTTTGTTATTATTAGTGGTGGTGGAAATGCTGGACGAGCCGACCAGCGTTTCTTTACTTTCGGTTTCGTGGCGAGTCATGAGAATAACGCCGCCGAATCTCCGTTTATGGTGGGAACTACGACGGTATGTGATCGTCTTCCAACCTCTGACTTTAATTCTTGATGAATGAAAACATGAGTCTGTCTTGCGCCGGTCAAAGAATTTCACGGTGCGGAGGCTCATAAATGTAGTGTGAAAACACTTCACTTTAACAAAACCCCTCGTTGTCCCTTTAAATTAGGGGTTTAAACACCAGAATTGGACCAGATTACCTACTGGATGTTTTTCATGTTTTATAGAAACAGAAAATAACGTTTTTGTTTTTCCATTTTTCGTCACTGAAAATGAAAACAACAGGAATTGGCAAACACCAGCGTTGAACGGTTTGTTCCAATCTGTTTTTTTCTCATATTTGAACAGAAACTAAATGGTTTTTTTTTTTCCATTTTTTGGCTCTAACTCACAATGAAGGTCAGGTAAATATCTGAAATATATATATACATTTTTCTGTTTCTCTTTAAAAACAGAAAAACTAGAAAGAAAACTGTCCATTTACTTTGCAGATTTATCATTTTCCTTGGTGAATTTAGAAAAATAGTCAGGAAACAAAAAAAACCCCCACAGAAACACATTTTTTTTCTTTCCGTTTTTTAACCAGACAACTAAATATTGATCGATCAGACAACCCGAGGTAAAAACACCTGCAGACAAACTGATGACACGCAGGGAAAAACTAGAAGGATCCTCTGTTTTATTTTACTGCTCACTGAATCCCACTGACACTGATCGTCCAGCAGCAGGTCGGACCAGGACCAGGACTTCACACGGTTCATGTACCAGTTGGTTTGAGTTAGAGCCAAAAATGGGAAAAAAAAACCTATTTAGTTCCTGTTCAAATATGAGGAAAAAAAACACATCAGATTGGAACAAACCGTTCAACGCTGGTGTTTGCCAATTCCTGTTGTTTTCATTTTCAGTGACGAAAAATGGAAAAACAAAAATGTTATTTTCTGTTTCCATTGTTTCAATATAAAACATGAAAAACATCCTGTAGGTAATCTGGTCCAATTCTGGTTAGGGTTAGGGTTACCCCTAATTTAAATGTTTCCTCTTTGAACAGAAGAATGAAGAAAGGTCAAGGTCGTCAGCTCACAATGAAGGTCAGCTAAATATCTGAAATATATATATATATATACGTATATATGTATACATTTTTCTGTTTCTCTTTAAAAACAGAAATCCAAAACAATAAAACAAAAAACTGTCCAATTACTTTTCTGATTTATCATTTTTCCTCGGTGAATTGACTTTATGCACAGTTCCACTACTTCCTGAAATAAGCCAGCTCGTTTATTTCCTGTCTTACATTATTGGACCAACTAATTAATCCAGGTGTGTCTGACCATTGTTGTGAGGTCAGGCACACCTGGATTAATTAGTTGGTCCAATAATGTAAGACAGGAAATAAACGAGCTGGCTTATTTCAGGAAGTAGTGGAACTGTGCATAAAGTCAATTAAGGAAAAAAACTGATGAGGAAACTAAAAATAAAACGGAAACACAATTTTGTTTCTTTCCGTTTTTTAACCAAACAGAGATTAGTCTGGACCTGATGGACGGGTAATCAGATTACATGGAGCTGCAGGTGCACGTACCGCAGTGTGTGTGTGTGTGTGTGTGTGTGTGTGTGTGTAGTGTGTGTGTGTGTGTGTGTGTGTGTGTGTAGTGTGTGTGTGTGTGTGTGTGTGTGTGTGTGTGTGTGTGTGTGTGTGTGTGTGTGTGTGTGTGTGTAGTGTATTTAAACTGCATCAACTCTGCCTCACTGAAGAACAAACAGCTGCTCTCACATCATCAGTGTTTGTTTATATGTCGGAGCAAATAAACAACCATCACAAAGTCAACAACAACAACAACATCATCATCATCATCATCATCATCATCATCACTTCCTGCTTTACAGTAATTAAAAGACAATCATATGAACGAGCGTCGTCATGGAGATGGAGCTGAACTTCCTCTCCGAGTCTGACTTTAATCCTGATCGGATGTTTCACACACACACACACACACACACACACACACACCCTGCAGGCAGAATGAGGTCCCCAGTGATGGGGGGATAAAGGGGGTGAGGATAAAGAGGGGGATGTGAGTGTGGATGAAGAGAGGGATGATGACGAGCTGCTTCACTGCAGCAGGAAACCGTTTATTTAAAGAGTCGCCCGCAAAATAAGAGAGGAGATGTTCAGAGACGCTCAGATTCAGAAATGTTCAAAACATTCAGAGACATTCAGGTTCAGAGACATTCAGAGACATTCAGAGACATTCAGGGACATTCAGGGACATTCAGGGACATTCAGAGACATTCAGAGACATTCAGAGACATTCAGGGACATTCAGGGACATTCAGAGACATTCAGAGAATTTCAGGGACATTCAGAGACATTCAGAGACATTCAGAGACATTCAGGGACGTTCAGAGACATTCAGGGACATTCAGGGACATTCAGAGACATTCAGAGAATTTCAGGGACATTCAGAGACATTCAGGGACATTCAGAGACGTTCAGAGACATTCAGGGACGTTCAGAGACGTTCAGAGACATTCAGGGACATTCAGGGACGTTCAGAGACATTCAGAGACATTCAGGGACATTCAGAGACATTCAGGGACATTCAGAGACATTCAGAGACGTTCAGAGACATTCAGGGACATTCAGGGACATTCAGGGACGTTCAGAGACATTCAGAGACATTCAGAGACATTCAGGGACATTCAGAGACATTCAGAGACATTCAGGGACATTCAGAGACATTCAGAGACATTCAGGGACATTCAGAGACATTCAGAGACGTTCAGAGATGTTCAGAAACGCTCAGGGTAGGGCTGACCCAAAAAAATCGAAGCTTCGAAGCTTCGAAACTTCGTTCGTTGCCATGGTAATCGATCTTTAAGTCTGTGATCGATTATTCAATCGCGTACCCCACTGGCCGCCGAAGCTTCGATTAAAATCGATTTTATGTCCACGAAGCTTCGATTATCAAAATATGATAATCGGGTCAGCCCTAGTTCAGAGACATTCAGAGACGTTCAGGTTCAGGGACATTCAGGCCCAATTCCAATTCTATTTTTCATCCCTACCCCTAGCCCTAGCCCTTAACCCTCACCCCTACCCCTACCCCTACCCCTAGCCCTACCCCTAGCCCTAGCCCTAGCCCTAGCCCTAGCCCTAGCCCTAGCCCTAGCCCTAGCCCTAGCCCTAGCCCTAGCCCGTAACCCTTGCCCTTTAAACGGAGCTACAAGGGGTAGAGTTGAAAGTCAACCCCTGGGACGCCCCTTCAACAATCACATACGTCATCAGTCGTCTCTGCTGGCTTTCACATAAGCAGACGTGACAAGCTTTTACCACAAATCCTCTATTCAAAACCATGTTAACTTAATAAAATAAAATAAAATAAAATGTAATGCAGACTGATGTGTTTGTTGTAAAACATGTATTTATTGATGTAAATGTGGTGGTTTGTGTCCGTAGGCTCCAGAGCCCCGAGGCAGCGCTGCTCTTCTGTCCAATACACACAGGAAGCTTCACTTTTAATTCAGACTAACTAATGCTACTGATACAGTTGTTAGATTTCATCAATGAGACCAACATTTATCTCCTAAAAACAATTAAACCAGCCGGTGGTAAACCTTTAAAAACCTGCGGGTAAGTTAATTAGCTGTTGTCTTTTCTCCCGGGATGATGACGGAGGTTGGCCGGCCGAGCAGCTCTCTGGTTCTGGTTCTGGTACTGGTACTCCGTTTTGTGGGCGGAGCCTAAACAAAGAGACGTCGGCCATGTTGGAGTGAAAGTAAGTCAAGCTTGTACTGTAGCACTTTGACATTAATGTAAAGCTTAAATGTAAAGTGCATTATAAATAAAATGTATTATTAAACTCGTTCAACACGTCGACTCCTTCATGAAACTGAAGCAACCTGCCCTCCGCCACTCCATCTCTCCATCCTCCTCTTCTCTCCATCCTCATCTTCTCTCCATCCCTTCATCTTTCCCTCCTCCTCTTCTCCCTCCATCTTCCTCCTCTTCTCTCCATCCTCCTCCTCTTCTCTTCTCTCCATCCCACCATCCTCCTCCTCCTCTTCTCTCCATCCTCCTCTTCTCTCCATCCCTCCATCTCTCCATCTTTCTCCTCCTCCATCCTCCTCCTCCTCTTCTCTCCCTCCTCCTCTTCTCTCCATCCCTTCATCTTCCTCCATTCCCCTCTTCTCTCCATCCCTCCATCTCTCCATCTTTCTCCTCCTCCATCCTCCTCCTCCTCTTCTCTCCCTCCTCCTCTTCTCTCCATCCCTTCATCTTCCTCCATTCCCCTCTTCTCTCCATCCCTCCATCTTTCTCCTCCTCCATCCTCCTCCTCCTCTTCTCTCCATCCTCCTCCTCCTCCTCCTCTTCTCCCCATCCCCCTCCTCTTCTCTCCATCCCTCTCTCCTCCTCTTCTCTCCATCCTCCTCTCCATCCCTCCATCCCTCTCTCCTCCTCTTCTCTCCTCTTCCCTCCCTCCATCTGACCGGACGCTGCCAGACTCGTCTCAGAGCTTCTGCTCAGTTTCACGCACCATGAAATATTCACAGCTGAATGCATGTTCTGTTTATTATTCATGAGCTCACTTGACATCTCTGAATCATTCACACACACACGCACACACACACACACATACACACACACACACACACACACACACACACACACACACACACATTCACACACACACACACACACACACACACACACACACACACACACACACACTTTCATAATTTGCACACTGGAGAAATGTTCAGTCAGACACAAACAGCGACAAACTCAAAGTGAACGATGCTTCATGGATTCACACTGTGACATCACACTACCGCCGCTCCAAGTTAAGGGGGCGGAGCTACATCTGGAGACGCTGCTCTCTCATTGGCCGGTGTGGTGGTTAGTGAAGCTTACAGTAAGATAATGGCTGCAAGAGTAAAACCCCATGCAACTGCATGGAAATGTTTCCATGTGGGATGCTCAAGAGAGCGTAATTGTTGTTGGTAATAAACGCCACGCAGATGCTTGAGCAAAAGAGAGTTATTTGCATTGTCTTTGCAGAATCAAATCAAAATAATTAAATAGGTGAATAATAATAATATAATAATAAAATAAATCAGAATAACAATAAAAACCTAATACATACCTTCAATCTCTGTTGACCTTTTGACATTCAGATTTCTTCATTAACCATTGGAAAGTGACACTTGGAATGACCATCAGACCAAACATTCTGTTGTGTTTGATTTTAGGTATAGTGACAATTTCCAGCCATAGCAAGTGCAACTTTTGAGACAGAAAGGTCATCCTGGGCACAAATTGAAGCTCACAAACTTGGGAAGTTTTCTATATACATGTGAAGCAGTGATGTTTGAGATAAAGTGGTAGAAAAATGTCATTTTTGACAAGAATTTGTTGTACGGACAGTAATTTTTTTGGCTTTCTGGAGAAATTGTTGGTGATTTTTTTTAAATAGCATGGCAGCAGGTCCCAGAAACTTATTTTTTTACTTTCCCCTATGTTTCATGATACTCTCTGTCAAATATCATACACTCATGACTATTTGTCATAACTAAATCGGGGCTTACAGTATTTTTACCGGGATTTTGGCGCTTTGGGCATCAAAGGGTTAATATTTAAAAATGCTCAAGGGATATCACCGGGCACCCTCTTGGATTTTGAAGAGGAACCCCCCAGCTACGAGAAACAGCAGAGAAAAAAACTATATCAGACGAAACAAGGTTCATAGAGAAGATCAGGCTTTGGCTCCCGGACCATAAATCCCGATGAGACCTTCACACGGCCCAGAGTTCCCTCCACATTAAAGCCGGCGATGCGTTCAGGGACCACAGCTGCTCGTGTCTTTTCTGCTTCGCTTCTCTCAGTGTCACGGCCGAACGAACGGGCGTCCGGCACGCCACGCTCACCTACACACACACACACACAGACACACACACGGCCCCAAATGTCACGCCATACGGTACGGGGGCTCGGGCCATCGTCATGGCAACGCAGCACGGTTACCGAGGCAACTGAAAACACTGTACTGTCCCAATCATTTTGCTCTCCTCTGTGTGAGACTTTATCTGATGCACTTTACTGGACCACTATGTTCCTAACAGTGTTGTCTTGGATTTTGTATTTAGTGTTTTAACGGTATTTCCTATTTTTTATCTCTGATATGATCTCAATTAGTGCATATTCTATTTATATTGTTATTTATAATGATGCGTCTCTATGTCACTATATGTCTCTGGGTTGTATGTTTTTACCTTTATGTGATTCTATGAGCTGCATCCCAGGCAAAACATCTTGGTGTCATAGTTCAACATTTAGTCAAATTGGCCCATTGCCATAATCCCTATAGTCATAGCAGTAGGTTCGTTACCTTTATAATTGTCGGTGCAAGCTGTTTTTAGAACGGCGGAGCAGAGCCGTGAGCTGCTCAGAGCTACGCTACAGAGGAGGCTCATTATGGGATTTCTTGGTTTCTAACTCATCAAACTCATCAAATACACAATCCAACAACTCCACAACGCTCTGGTGGACAAGTTGTGAGCTGCACATTCACCACGCTATGAGATAATAACACAACGTTACCACACAGAGTTGTTTTAGAGGGAAATTCAGAGACTGATGATGAAAAACTGTCCCTGAAGGCAACGTACATCAGTGGTTTTGCATGAATTTGCCTCTAAAACTAACAAAAACAAAACCTACTGCTATGACTATAGGGATTATGGCAATGGGCCAATTTGCCAAAATGTTGAACTATCCCTTAAAGATACATTTAGAGTTGTTTTTAAAGCACTTATGGACCCCCTGCTCCACCTCTTGTCTCCTCAGATCCTCAGACAAATCTCTGCTTTCTCTGCATTTCAGTGTCTGGTCCAAAACTGTGGAATAATTCACCACATTCAGTTTGTTCTTCACCCTCCATTAATATCTTCAAAGCTAAAAACTCATCTCTTCTCCGTAGCATTTGATACGGCATAGTACTAATACTCCATAATCCGCCAGTTTCCAGTTTTATTTTATTGCACCCACTGTTTTTAAATGCTCTTTCTCTCTGTCTTTTTTCTCTTTTTACATAAGTTGCACATAGTTGTAAAGCACTTTGGTCAACGTTTGCTCTAAAAATAAAGCTGACTTGATACGTTCATCTCACTCTCCGAACTGACCTGGGACTAGAGCGCGAGGCGGAGGGATACGACGGCTGCATCGCTGCTTCACGCCTTCAGTGAACAGTCATGAATATGTATGACACACTGTTCTGTATATAACAGCATCCTCGGGGGACACACTCCGTATCTATGGTAACACTCAGACCAGGAAGTTCAGGACTCGGCTGGTTAACACGGAGCTGTTTGTGAAGCTGAATGGAATCCACACGGGAATCGAACCAGCGATCTGCTGACGGGAGGACGGCCTGCTCCACCTCCTCCACCTGGGTTTTATCTTAAAGGGATAGTTCACCCAAAATTGAAATTGCACTCATTATCTCCTCCCCCTCATGTGGACTAAGGGCTGGGAGAAGTTTCAGAGTCCTCCGTGGCTTCTCTGAGTTACAGGGGGTCTCGGCGTAGCAGTGCATGTCCATATGACGGTTGCAAATGGATACCAACTGTCTTCGTAACAAAAAGACACACCAAAAAACATCCAGATACCTGGTGTGGTGTCTCTGTGACGAGATCAACGGCTCGTCACAGAGACACCACACCGTCCAGAGAGCTCGTCAGCCGGCCAACCTCCGTCGTCATCCCGGGAGAAATCCTCTTCCCGGTTTGTCAAATTTGGACGAACTGGGAAGAGCTACAAAACAAGCTTGAAATATAGACTTATTTAATTTTTTGCGGGACAATTTCTCATGTCGGGGCTTCAATACAAGAGGGACATTACATACGAGCAGCATGGAGGTATCTGGATGTTTTTTGGTGAGTCTTTTTGTTACGAAGACAGTTGGTATCCATTTGCAACCGTCATATGGACATGCACTGCTACGCCGAGACCCCCTGTAACTCAGAGAAGCCACGGAGGACTCTGAAACTTCTCCCAGCCCTTTGTCCAAAAATTTCAATTTTGGGTGAACTATCCTGGGTGAACTATCCCTTTAATCCTGTACATGGCTCTAATATGTGGACCGACATGGACCACATGGTTCTGATTCTGTTCTAGTCCTGGTCCCGGTCCTGGTCCTGGTCCTCACTGAGCCGAGTCCCTTCCTGCCTGTCAGTGTGCCAGCTGGACTCTGGACTCTAACCTGGGGCCGTTGCTGCCAGACCCACTGCGCCAGGACTCGGTCTTCAGCCGTCAGCGGAGCGACAGGGGTCACGGCCCAGAGCGGAGCCGTTGCCGCGGCAGCAGATTAGTCCTAATGAAGAAGTTCGTTAGAGCAGCAGCAGCAGCAGCTAATCCAATCAATCAGCTCCAATCACGGGGCCGGCGCACAGCCCATAATGATCAGTGAAAGAAGGGGAGCATTTCACATTAAGCAGTCAGATAGGCGTCGGCACGGAAACGGCTGGAAGAGAAAACAGGTTGGCAGCTTTACAGAGCTCATCACAGCTGCTGCCTTCACTGTCGCCTCAGAGGGTGGGAAACACGTAAACACCTTTAACCCTTCACCTGCTGAGGCTAAAATGGCCATTTGGACGTTATATTATTGTTATTATGGCTATAAAATGGTCAGAAAATGCCCTATTTCTAAATGCTTTGCCAACTTGAATTTGTAACATCTGGTAAATGATTATTGCAAATGGTTTTAGTAAGAAAAAATACTCTTACTGCACATAAAGCTTTGATTTGACATTTGAAATGGGGACCTGTACATGCTGAGAATCAATCTCAGTCATTTTCGTCAAATTTGGACGAACTGGGAAGAGGAGCTTCGAGAAGCTTCCGCTACAAAACAAGCTTGAAATATAGACTTATTTAATTTTTTCGGGACAAAGACAGACATTACATACGAGCAGCATGGAGGTATCTGGATGTTTTTTGGTGTGTCTTTTTGTTACGAAGACAGTTGGTATCCATTTGCAACCGTCATATGGACATGCACTGCTACGCCGAGACCCCCTGTAACTCAGAGAAGCCACGGAGGACTCTGAAACTTCTCCCAGCCCTTAGTCCACATGAGGGGGAGGAGATAATGAGTAAGGAAATTTCAATTTTGGTTGAAGTATCCCTTTAAAGGTGATGAACCTACTGCTATGACTATAGGGGTTATGGTGCACAGCAAAAACTCAAAATCTTTCCAAGAATATTTGTCTTATTTCTTGTCAAAATGTCTCATTTCTAGTCAAAACTAATCTCTTTCCACTTAAAATAAGACTCATCACCTAAAAATTAACTTGTTTTCAGATCATTTTCACTTGTTTCAAACAAATTTTCAATTGAAATAAGTAGAAAAATCTGCTAGTGAAAGCAAGTTTTTTTGTGCTTGTAATAAGAAAGAAAAACTTGCTCCACTATCAGATTATTTAAAGTGAAAATCTGCTTGAAAGAAGTAAAACGTTTCTAAAAACAAGCTACTTTTAATGTGATGAGTCTTATTTGAAGTAGAATGAGATTTGTTTTGACTAGAAATAAGACAAATATTCTTGGTAAGATGTTGAGTTTTTGCAGTGTGAAAGGAGGATCTGACTAAATGTTGAACTGGCCCTTTAAAGGGACAGGCCCTGAAACCAGCCGTTCTGAACAGGGCTGTTCAGATCAGATGAGAAGAGTTGTGATGTTCGTCTCCACATCTGGAGCCAGATGTTGACCAGATGTTTCCTCTGGGTTTGGTCAGTAAACAGCTGCTGATGCTACGTAACGTTAGCGACGCAGCAGAACCAAAAGACGGTTTATAAACCAACGTGAACACAGATTATGGTCTGTCCTTTCTCCCCACAGTCACTGAAGTAAATGTTGGACTCATTTTCCACAAACCACATCTCTTCTGAACAGTTTGACACCAAAATGGTAATTTTCAGACGGACACATCAGGAGAAAATCCACTTTGTTCCAGACCTGTCTCTGTCTCTACGACACACTCTCGCCAGATTTGGCCACAGATCTCCATGGCAACGTCAAACAAACGGCCGCAAACTCCCGTGAAAATGATTTAAATTATTTTTGTCATGCTAAATATGACTGTTAGTAGTGTAAATATGTAATGTTATCATAAGAAAATATAAACATCTCACTTTCATCTACCTATAGCCTACCATTTCTATCATTGGAGCCTCTCATGGAGGATCTTTCCATATATTGAATATCTTTGGCAGAAGTAGCTCCTCTGGTTGAGCAGCTGCAGTTTCTCTGTGAACGTTCACGTCACTGTTTGTTTTCAGTCTCATTATCTCTTCATCAGAACCAGAATGAGCCGTGAAAAGGCCTCGGCAGCCGCAGACAAGTGGTAATTAGCAGCCGACCGAGGCCGAGCTCACAAACTAAACACTCATTTTCTCCTTTGACTGGCGGTCACATGACAACGACGACGACGACGGCCTCCAGGTCCAACATCAGTCTGGAGACAGAGCAGAACTATGGATGGAAATTAACTCCTGAACTCAATCTGCCATATTTACAACACATTATTAAAGGGATAGTTCACCCAAAATTGAAATTTCAACTCATTATCCCCCCCCCCCCCTCATGTGGACTAAGGGCTGGGAGAAGTTTCAGAGTCCTCTGTGGCTTCTCTGAGTTACAGGGGGTCTCGGCGTAGCAGTGCATGTCCATATGACGGTTGCAAATGGATACCAACTGTCTTCGTAACAAAAAGACACACCAAAAAACATCCAGATACCTCCATGCTGCTCATATGTAATGTCCCTCTTGTATTGAAGCCCCGACATGAGAAATTGTTCCGAAAAAAATTAAATAAGTCTATATTTCAAGCTTGTTTTGTAGCAGAAGCTCCTCTTCCCAGTTCATCCAAATTTGACGAACTGGGAAAAGGAGCTTCGAGAAGCTTCCGCTACAAACAAGCTTGAAATATAGACTTATTTAATTTTTTTTCGGGACAATTTTGCATTTTGGGGCTTCAACCATTATATGGACAAATACTGCTACGCCGAGACCCCCTGTAACTCAGAGAAGCCACGGAGGACTCTGAAACTTCTCCCAGCCCTTAGTCCACATGAGGGGGAGGAGATAATGAGTGAAATTTGAATTTTGGGTGAACTATCCCTTTAATCAGTTCCACTGACAGTGATGATGCAGCAGCTGATCGGCGGTCGGTCGGAACGGCAGCGTCGTCTCAGTTTCAGCTCTGCAGCTCTTTAGTCTCTGAATCAATCCTCCGTGAATCGCTTAAAATTCAAGCGCTGCTATTAGAGCGGCTGTGGCTCATGTTTCGAATCCATTTAATCCACTTAGGGCCTGAGAGGCAGCAGACGGGGGAGGGGGGCAGGGGGTGAGGGGGCGAGGGGGGAGGGGGGTTCAATATAGTCAGAAGTATTAAAAAAAAAAAAGAAATAAAAGAAAGTCCATTTGAAACAGGAGCTGCCTCGAGTGTCTGTGACTGATGATGACCGTCAGAGCCTCTTTATAAAGATGGACGCCACCTCTGTGACTCCGCCCCCTAACTACCAGATAATTATCCAAATATGGTCAAAGAGGAGGGGCCTGTGTGGACAGTGCATGGTTCAAGTGGCACAGATCGGATCTGTAACATGAACGTGTCAACGGGGGAAAAAAAACGCATGGAATCGGATATCGTCAGATCGGATTCAGGCCCCGTTATCGTTATATGTGGAAATAAATCAGATAGAAATTGGATATCCGCCAATACGTCTAAACAGACAGACGGGATCTACGGTGCAAGCTATTTTTAGAACGGCGGAGCAGAGCCGTGAGCTGCTCAGAGCTACGCTACGGAGGCTCATTATGGGATTTCTTGGTTTCCCTCATCAAACTCATCAAATACACAATCCAACAACTCCACAATGTTCTGGTGGACAAGTTGTGACCTGCACATTCACCACGCTATGAGATAATAACACAACGTTACCACACAGAGTTGTTTTAGAGGGAAATTCAGAGACTGTTGATGAAAAACTGTCCCTGAAGGCAACGTGCATCAGCGGTTTTGCATGAATTTCCCTCTAAAACAACTCTGTGTGGTAACGTTGTGTTATTATCTCATAGCGTGATGAATGTGCAGCTCACAACTTGTCCACCAGAGCGTTGTGGAGTTGGTGGATTGTGTATTTGGTGAGGGAAACCAAGAAATCCCATAATGAGCCTCCGTAGTGTAGCTCTGAGCAGCTAAAAACAGCTTGCACCGACAATTAAAGGTGACGAACCTACTGCTATGACTATAGGGATTATGGCAATGGGCCAATTTGACAAAATGTTGAACAATCCCTTTAACCAAACAGTTCCTGTGCCTTTTTCCTGAAAACGACTCAATACGCTGTAGTTCACACACCAGGCCTGTGGGGGCGCTGTAACACTGACACACAGACACACCTGACGCTCTAAACAAACTCCAAACATTATAAGTCGACCAAACACGAGACAAATACGCTGGTCGATGCCTCATGGACGCGTTTCATGCACAGTGTCTGTTGTTGTTGTTCCATCTAGCGGTGTAGCTCAGGTGCAGGTGTCAGGTGTATGAGAGTGGAGACATGGAGCCTGTAAATAAAACAACTAAAGGTCAGTTTTTTGTTCCGAACCAACGCAAAAAATTATACATTGTTTCAATTTTGAGTCGGTCCGGTTTGCGTTCACAAAGGCCAAACTCAAACGGTCCAAAATCTGTAAACACAACTCACGTGGCCGCAACGCCCGTCTGTTATTGGTCAAACTAGTTTAGGCGGGTAGACCATAAAGGATAAATTATATTATATATATCAGCTGCTAGTTGCTAACTTTTACCACTGCCAGAACCTGAAATGAGGCGTAAAACGGTGCGCTTCTTGCTCACCAGAAATAATCCGCTCTGAGTTCGCTTGGTAGCGGACTGAGACCACGCGGACCAGGGAGCGGTTGTTTGGTCCGCACCAGAGTTCGCAGCCAGCATTCACACCGACCCAAACCAAGTGCACCAAGGGGCAAACGCTCCACGGTTCGGTTTAGTAAAGGGACAACAAGGAGTTTCTCCGTCGGCAGAATGAAAAATTCCGCGACAATAAAAAAGTCTGATATTAATGTGGATGAATCTACGTTACCACTTGTTAATGGTCCATTTTAGATAAATCTATGGTTTTGTCTCTATGGTTATTTTGTTATTATTAGTGGTGGTGGAAATGCTGGGCGAGCCGACCAGCGTTTCTTTACTTTCGGTTTCGTGGCGAGTCATGAGAATAACGCCGCCGAATCTCCGTTTATGGTGGGAACTACGACGGTATGTGATCGTCTTCCAACCTCTGACTTTAATTCTTGATGAATGAAAACATGAGTCTGTCTTGCACCGGTCAAAGAATTTTACGGTGCGGAGGCTCATAAATGTAGTGTGAAAACACTTCACTTTAACAAAACTCCTCGTTGTCCCTTTAACCAGACTAAACAAGGCTGATGTGAACGCTTCCTTACTCATCACATTTCAGGAAACCTTTTGCAATGTGTTTATTATACGATTTATCGGGCAGCCCTGTTCCCTGGCAGTACCAGGTGTAAATGCAGATTTCAGATATGAGTCACTTCAGATGGACAGAAGACTGGCTTGTTGGCGTATTAGTTAGTGAATGACTGACTGTTGCATTGATTCGATTCTGTTTTAACGCTGCAGTGGTAGAGATGTGCAGTCAAACGTCCTCAGTCTGCAGGATGTTTTATTCTATTATATATTTAATATCTCATGTTTAATACGTGTGAATATTTATTGTCCTTAATTTGTTTGCGAACTGAATAAAAACAATAAATTGGTTTAATCACAAACAGAAAAGATTCTAACAGGATTTAACGCTCAGTGTTTATTTATCTGTCACACACACAGACACACACAGACACACACACCTCAGGGGCTTCACATTTTAAATGTCACAGGTTTGTGTGTGTGTGATGGAGCCTGAAGCCGGCGACGGAGCTGACTCACAGGAAATGACCAGATGGTGAAAGAGAGAGAGACTGTGTGTGTGTGTGTGTGTGTGTGTTGTAGCTACATTCCTCCAGCCGTGACTGCTCTCTGCATTTTAAACACCTTCCCTTCTGTCGCTCACAGGACCAGCCAATTAGCATCACACACACACACACACACACACACACACACACACACACACACACACACACACACACACACACACACACACACACAGACACACACAGACACGCACACACGCACACGCACACACACACACACACACACACACACACACACACACACACAGAGGAGTTCAGGTCTATATGAGGACAGTTTCCTCTGACTGTAGAGTCAGTTAATCCTTCGTCTGCAGCAGCTTTAATGATGGACTGCAATTAATTCATTAGTCACACACACACACACACACACACACACACAACACAGCATCACTAGGTGCGTTTCCTTTACCCCTACAAATGCACAAAACCTCAATATCGCAATAAAAAACTGGTAATGGAAACACCTACAAAAACAAAGCCACATGGGCTTTGCCTTTCAGCAATCAAGCGCTTTTCGTCTTTGTTAAAAACATTAACAGCAGCAGCTGAGATCGCTGTGCCGTCACCATGGAAACGCAAGACACTTCCATCTTCCTCAAAGTGAAGTCTTGCGGGGCGATAAGTATGGGATATCGCGAGACTAGATTACGGCTCATTTGCAAAACACCTTTAAAATAGCAGTTGCACTTTTTCAAAATGTCATTACTGTAATGTCGCTTTTATTTTGCGAAAATCTGTGATGGAAACACAGCAACTTTCAGCTACACGCTAACAACTGTCATCCTCGTTAGCACTGAGACATTCAGCTGTTCTGATAACTGATCATTTGTATTGATCCTCAGTGATTGGTCGGTTTTCACACTGAAGACGCAGCAGAGAACAGGTGTTTGGGTTGAAAAGGAGGAGGAGCTGAGGAAATATTGATTCAATACAGAGATTTACTGATGATCGTTATTCAATCTGAGCAGCAAAACCACTCATCAAGAGAGACTCAGGAGAAGAAGGAGAAGGAGAAGGGGTACCAGTTGCAGAAGACGAAGGAATTTACAAGACAGAATTTGAAAGCTCCAGTGTGTGTGTGTGTAGTGTGTGTGTGTGTGTGTGTGTGTGTGTGTGTGTGTGTGTGTGTGTGTGTGTGATCACAGTCTTGTATTATCCTCCTGCTAAACGGGGTGATTGACAGGAGCAGCGGGCCGCGGCGCCGCCGTCTGTTCCCGTCTCCTCTAATTACAATCAAGGAGAGAAAACTCATCAGTGAGCAGCCGGAGCCGATACCGAGGACGACGCTCCGCCATGTTGGAGCCGAGTGTGTGTGTGTGTGCGTGTGTGTGCGTGTGTGTGTGTTTACACCTGAACAGAAACTCCAAACCAAAGCTCGTCAGCGTGCGGCGTTCACAGCTGCCGTATCGGCTCGGTGATCAGCTGATCGGTGTCTCCATCTGCCACGTTACACTCTGAATCAAACCCTGCTCCGACACCGTGTTTCCAATCACACAGACAAACCACAGTGATGAGACGACAGTGATGAGACGACAGTGACGAGACGAGACGAGGACACGCCGCCGCCCACGGGGACGTCAACGCAACAGGACAATAAAGTTTAGTTCAAATCATCTGAATCATCTACAGACAACTGGCTATGTGTACTGTTCAGGATACTTCACTTTTATCAGGATACTGCAATGTCATCAGGATACTCTAGTGTCATCGGGATACTTCAATTTTATAGGGATACTTCAGTTTTATCAGGATACTGCAATGTCATCGGGATACTCTAGTGTCATCCGGATACTTCAGTTTTATAGGGATACTTCAGTTATATCCAAGGGGGCAGTTGTGGGTCTGAGAAGTGAAGTCACTTCCTCGTTCAACAAACTGCAATCCCCTCGACTTCCTCTGGGGGCTGGTGTCAGAAGGGAGCATTCTCCATAGACCCCCATGTTAAAATCACAGACTTTACATCCTCAGTAAACATGTTAAAAGCCTGGTGTCAGAACGTTTTTTCGTCTCAATCGATAGTTTCTACCCCCGCACACACTCTGAGGGGGGTGATTTTTTTTTAAACTCTACCGTTTTACTGTTATTAAGTTAAAACTCTGGCCAATTAGGGCGCGGAAACGTTGAGTGACAGGTCCGAGCAGCTCCGTGGACAGCTGCTTCGAGGCCAGTGGGTAAATCCAACATGGCGCTGTTCAGGCCGCCATATTGGAGTCACAAAAACGACTCCCCAAAAACCAATGGGTGACGTCACAGACGCTACGGCCATTCTCTTTACAGTCTATGGTTATATCAGGATACTGCAATGTCATCAGGATACTTCAGAGTCATCAGGAAACTTCAGTTTTATCGGGATACTTCAGTTTTGGGTGCTCACTGAAGACCTCACCAAACTGGACCAGTACTATAAAACTTGGCGGTTAAAACCAAGCCCAGCAAAAACAGTTTGCAGTGCATTCCATCTCCACAACGCAAAAGCTGCCAGAGAACTTAACATCCACCTGAGCGGGCCCGTCCGTGACGGGGCAGCGGCCTTCACAGATGGGGCAGCAGCTGTAACCCTAGCCCACTGTGCTCTCGTGGAGAGGAGCAGACCATGGAACACATCACTGAAGCCTGCCCTCTCCAACGACTGAGAGGAGGACTGGTCACCCTCCACACAGCAGACCAGGAGGCAACTGCTTGGCTGAAAGACTTTGCATTCGCTAAATAAATAAAAACTTCAGTTTTATAGGGATACTTCAGTTATATCGGGATACTGCAATGTCATCAGGATACTTCAGTTTTATCGGGAAACTTCAGTTTTATCGGGAAACTTCAGTTTTATCAGGATACTTCAGTTTCAGTTTTATCAGGATAATTCAGCTTTATCGGGATACTTCAGTTTTCAGGATACTTTAGTTATACCATGATACTTCAGTTTTATCGGGATACTTAAGTTTTATACTTGATTTTTATTGAGATACTTCAGTTTTATTGAGATACTTCAGTTTTATTGAGATACTTCAGTTTTATTGAGATACTTCAGTTTTATCAGGATACTTCAGTTTTATCAGGATAACAAACCACTGACTAAAAATGCAAATATATCTCAGAATCATCATCAGAACTTCTGTCTCTCTCCACATCATCATGATACTGAACAAACGACTTAACTAATTAAACTAATTAAACTATTCAGTTATTAATTCATTAAACGAACCGCAGCTACTTCCTGTTTCCAGACAAAACACTGGAAACTGAAGAACTGCTCTGAACCTTAAACCTGAGACCAGTGGAAAGTGCTGCTTCATGCAACTGCAGAGAAACCACACACACACACACACACACACACACACACACACACACACACACACATTACAGTGTTAAAAGCCAAAACATCTGGATGTCTCATCAGATTCTTGGAAGCTACGTCGTCCAGATGACTGCGGTGTGTGTGTGTGTGTGTGTGTGTATGCGTATGCGTGTGTGTGTGTGTGTGTGTGTGTGTGTGTGTGTATGTATGTGTGTGTGTGTGTGTGTGTGTGTGTGTGTGTGTGTGTTTGTGTGTGTGCGTATGCGTATGCGTGTGTGTGTGTGCAAGAATTAAAAACACATTAACCCCAATTTCCAATCCTGGGCTGAGGTCAGTGAAACTATAGAAAGACAGAAAGTACAAGAAACTCTGTGACTGTAACACACACACACACACACACACACACACACACACACACACACACACACACACACACAGCTCTGTCACGTCTCATCAGTCTGATTCGTCTCTGCAGTGAATTTCCTCCTGGGCTCAGAAACACGTCTCTGCTGCTGGACTGGGTGGATCAGTCCACAGAGGACTGCTCCGTTCACACTGGTCAACCAAGGCCGTAACCATGGAGTCAACATTGGGGGGGACCAAATCTTTCTCTTTCTATATACAGTATATATATATTGTAACAAAAAGAAATTTCCCCTTGGGGATCAATAAAGTATTCTGATTCTGATACTGTATATACAGTATACTGTACTTTGTGGACTATAAGCCGCTACTTTTTCCCCGCCCCGGTGTCCCAGCTCTCGTCTCTGCACCGCAACACAAACGTAACGCACTCCGTAACCCGTAATCTTTTGTTAATGACGGTTAAGACGACACAAACACACACTTAGTAACATGGTATATGTTATGTAACGTTATCCACCGCTCCATTTATTGATGTTTCACCGGCTTCGTTGTAAACAGATGCACATGGAGGAGAGGAGCGTCACCAGAACAGACTGTCACAGTTCCTACTGTCTTTCTGTGGAAATATCTCATGTTACAACATGAAAACCTGCAGCTTATATTCAGGTGAGGCCTATATATGTATTTTCTTTTATCATTTAGCTGGTGCGGCTGACACTCAGGTGTCCTCGTACGGTAAATTCGCTAACACATGTGATACTTTTTTCTTTTTTAATCAGCTAGCTATATATTGGGGGGGGACATTTTGAGCATATTTGAATTTTGGGGGGGATGAGAGTAACACTACACAAACACACACGCTGTAACATCGTATATGTTATGTGACGTTATCCACCACTCCATTTAACAGAGGAAAAGCGAGCGGACTTCAGCACAGTTCCCCTTTAAGACACCTGGGAACTGTTTAAATCTGTGGAAAAGGGGCAGAATACGTCTCCTTGAAGACATTCGCCCAAATATTCACACATTCACGAGGTCACTGTGACCTTTGACTTTGACCTCTGACCTCCAAGAGTCTGATGATGATGATGAGAACCAACCACGCACATTTTACTGCTTCACTTTAGTAGCTGAACAACAACCTGAGAGCTGCAGCATCACAGTGGGGGGGTGGTGGGGTGATAGGGGGGTGGGGGGGGGCTTTTATTTTGTTAATCAGCAGCAACACATTCAGTTTCCTGTGTGAAGCAAAGTGTCGGTGAAAACACTGAGGAACAATAAAGTTTATTCAGCTGCTTCAGCTTCTCGGTACGAGCTGCAGCAAACACAAACAACCGGGCTATTCTGAGCTGCTGCTGCATCTGGACACACACACACACACACACACACACACACACACACACTCATACATATGTATCAGCAGACACACACACACACACACACACACACACACACACACACACACAGAGGCCTTTGGAGATGTGTCTCTGGTGATCTTTAATGGAGGCACTGTTGCGTGGAGGCATTTATTCAAAGAGCGTGCACACACACACACACACTCTCACACACACACACTCTCACGCACACACACAAGTGCACACACACACACACACACACACACACACACGCACACACACCTACAAACACACACACACACACACACACACACCTTCCCATCTGATTCACACCAGCAATTAAAGAGCAGCCAGATGCCTTTGGGGGGAGAGAGGAAGGAGGTGATGTGTGTGTGTGTGTGTGTGTGTAGGTGTGTGTGTGTGTGTGTGTTTGTAGGTGTGTGTGCGTGTGTGTGTGTGTGTGTGTGTGTGTGTGTGTGTGTGTGTGTGTGTGTGTGTGTGTGTGTGTGTGTAGGTGTGTGTGTGTGTGTGTGTAGAGATAAGGCTGCGTGGCTGCAGCAGCGTCGTCTCGTCTCCTTTGTCACTTCCTGTCTCATTGTGACGGATCAAAGCGGCGGAGGAGGAGCAGCAGAAAGAATCCATGTTCAACAACAACACACACACACACACACACACACACACACACTGTAACACACACACACACACACACACTGTTACACACACACACACACACAAACCGCTACGCCTTTAATCCAGCTCAGCATCACACACACACACACACACACTCCATCAGTCGAAGCCATACTCACTGCAATCAGCTGATTAATCAATAACGTTAATGATCCTGAGCTCCAGAGGGAGGAGGCGGTTTCCTAGCAACAGAGTCTAGTGTCCACTGAGTCGACTTAGAAACCTAATTAAAGACCAAACAGCTGCAGTTCCTCTGACGACCACTAGAGTCTCTGTAGACGCCAGCTGTTCTCAGCTCAACGCCTTCACACACTGACACAACATTGCATAATATTTGCACACACACTAACCGGCAGTGATGCGAATATGTGACAGATGTGACAATTATATTAAGTATATTTATAATTAAGTATATTTTTGGGGGGCTTTTTTGCCTTTAAAGGTGCAATATGTAGGAATTCCCCCCATCTAGCGGTGCGGTTGCATATCTGAACGTATTCTTGATGTTGCATTCAGGTGAAATGGGGCAGACGTCAGACAGACAACAGACGCTGCATGTAACAGGATAAACAAGCGTCTATGTAAACAACAATACAGGCCTGACAACATGTTGTCATGGTGATGTGGTATTGTTTTACCGTCTTTCTCTGGTGGAGTAAAATGACCGACGGCTGTCTGCCTGACTGCACCTGAATGCAACACCGGTGCCTCCGTCCTTCCTCACACTACACAGTGGTGACAGTTTTAACAGGCCGTTTCCGTGGTTACCTACGGTCACGATGCAACATGGCCGCCTCGGTTCGGTGCGTCGCCCACTTATGTATTTGTAACGACTTGTAACAACTCATTCTAAGGAACCAGAAAGCTTTACTTTGTATGTGGGTGTGATTCACCTTCAGTCAAATACGGATTTATGAAAGACAGGTTTGATTTTTGAGAATAAATAAATTACACACTGGGACTTTAAAGGGACAGGACAGTTGAGAGAGAGACAGGTAGCTAACCGTTAGCCTTGCAAATTTACCATAACCATGACTAATTACAATTACTGTTTAGACAGAGATAAACAAACACAGCCAACGCAACAGGCAACACAACAGCTGGAACCGCCGGCATTTCTCCTGAATGAAACTAGTAGCACGCTCCACCGGTAGAGTTGTAGACATGTGACGTATGTTATCACGTTCGCTACGTTCACTACACTTTCCCTCAACGAGGGGAATTTATGGTTGAAGGCCAAACTAAACCAAGTGGAAGTTTTAAGAGGGAGAAATTGTACAGGGCATTAGTGACGGCACTTGTTCAGTCACGTAACGGAGCATCTTATTGTCAGAAGCGCACTGTAAAAACTCAAAATCTTTCCAAGAATATTTGTCTTATTTCTTGTCAAAATGTCTCATTTCTAGTCAAAACTAATCTCTTTCCACTTAAAATAAGACTCATCACCTAAAATGAACTTGTTTTTAGATCATTTTCACTTGTTTCAAACTAATTTTCACTTGAAATAAGTAGAAAAATCTGATAGTGAAAGCAAGTTTTTTGTGCTTGTAATAAGAAAGAAAAACTTGCTCCACTATCAGATTTTTCTACTTATTTCAAGTGGAAAATTTGCTTGGAAAATTTAAAAAGTGTATAAAAACAAGCTACTTTTTAAATGTGATGAGTCTTATTTTAAGTAGAATTAGATTTATTTTGACTATAAATGACATTTTGACTAGAAATAAGACAAATATTCTTGGTAAGATTTTGAATTTTTGCAGTGTGGTAACGGTGTGAAACAGTAACTTTTTGATTACTGTGACTGCGGCGTTACTAACGTCGTTATTTTCAACACCGTTATTCCCATTCCTGGTTGTGACGTAACTCCTTTTCATGATTGGTTGACTACATCCACTTTCACCGTTAACATGATGTCGTTTTACTTTCCTTCAGTTTGGTAAAAGGAACATTTCACCTTCATCTGGTTTGGGCCGGTTTCCTCTGACTGAGCTGTAATATGAACTTTTTGCTCTAGTTCTGCGTCAGTATGAAGCCGCTCTAAACCACGTCTCGTTGTTACTTATAACATCACAGAGAGGACGATGTCCAGCGAGGAGTCGGCTTTGACCTTCGTCCTGCAGAACGCCATGTTTCATCATCACCGGTCACCACGGCAACCAGAGCATCCTCCATGTGACTTTCTGTGTCACTCTGGATGCAGCGGTGAAATATAAATGAAAGCTTCTTCCTCAGACTCTTCAGTGTCTCGGTGGTTTTTTTCTCCGCAGGCGACACGTGTTCCCGCCGCTCTGACAGTTTGCTAACACGCCGCCGTTCTTCTGCTCCAACACACACACCGACCTGACGTGTGTGTGTGTGTGTGTGTGTGTGTGTGTGTTAGCGACGCCTCAGGTGTCTGGACCCGGGGACAGGAAGGAAGTGCAACCTGACGTACTGTAGTAGAGAGAGTGGTTACCGTGGTGACCCAGGTGTGAATAAAGTGCCACACTGATTGTTAATGTGTGTGTATGTGTGTGTGTGTGTGTGTGTGTGTGTGTGTGTGTGTGTGTGTGTGACTGTGTGGACGCTCAGACCACAGAGGACACACCAAGGTTGAACCACACACACACACACACAGCGGTAAATTATTCACCAGCCAGGGGAACACACACACACACACACACCTACCTACACACACACACACACACACACACACACACCTACCTACACACACACACACACACACACACACACACACACACACACGCGCTGCAGCACCTGCCCCGTCCTGTCTCCTGGAAATCACGTTTATAAATAACTGGAGCTTCAGCTGCTGCAGCTTTCTACAGAGGAGACTCCACCAGATGTTTCTGTTTCCATGACGACGGCAATTATACAACTACTGATCGATCTAATTATTGATCTAATATCAACTAATGATCAATCTAATCTAAGGATCTGGAGCCTGTGGTTGTCTTGTGGGACGGTGGTGCAGTGAGTTCTGGGTGAATGAGGAGGAACGAGGGGCCGACACTGGAGATTCCTGCAGAGGAAACGGGTCAGTGAACGCCTCACTGAGCCGGAGCAGACACAGACTAACACCTGGGACACAACCGGACCGGACCGGACCGGACCGGACTACGATCTGGACCAACAACAGTCAGTGTGTGTGAAGCAGGTCCAACTGAGGCTCAGACAGAAGCTGTAAGTTTCCATTACTCTGGTCTTCTCTTCTCATGACCCAGCTACATATCCAAAGGATGGGAGACGTCCAGAGAACCATCGCCTATAGCAACAGCATCACTCTGCCTCTGTCATGTGTAAGAATGTGTATTATGGATAATGTTAGGACCTTGGAGAAAAAAAAAAGTAACAGTTTTCATAATTGACGTACGACGAGGAGGGGGACATTTTCCTCGGCTGGATGGAGCAGCAGCAGCAGCAGCAGCAGCAGCAGCAGCAGCAGCAGCTGGTCCAGACATGAACTCACCAACCACAGGGGGGGGGGGGGGGGCAGTGAACCCTCAGCTGTGTCTTCAGGCTCCAAAACCACCTTTTTTGTAAACAAATGACACGTGGTCTAACAGGTCGTTCAGCTATTGGTCAGAACATTTGTGAGGGAAAATCACTTTCTGTCATTTTTTTCCTATTCATCAACAATGGAGCAGCAGCTTTGACAGTTCTCAGGCTTTCACCACCCTGCTGTCCTCTCTCTCTCTCTCTCTATCTCTGTGTGTGTGTGTGTGTTAACGTCAATAACGGAGAAGGAGTGCTATGTGGACATAAATGAATGAAACGATATTGCGTTGGTCGAGACAAAAGCCGAAAAATCTATTGGTGGTTGGCGTAATTTATTATGGGAATCAGTGCTGTTTCGGTTTGCTTCCTGTATTTGGTCCTATTACAGTAAAAGTCCGATTACATTCTCACCTGAAGCGAACCGGACCGTGGTTCACTTCCAACCGGACCGAGTCCTGACTGTTTTGGGGGACCACGGTCCGCTTGTTTGGTCCGACAAAAGTCTGGGGGAAGGTTCACACCTGAAATTTTGGTTCGGACCAAAGTGAAAAGTCCTAAAGTCCGGACCAAACGGGACTAGTGTGAAAGGGACCTGAGTGTGATGGAGATAAACCTGTGACCTGGGGGGGGGGGGGGGGGGGGTCCTGTGCCATGGAGACTGTTTCCTCTCTCTGATTGATCCATCCATCCTGAATGAGTTGTTGAGGTTTTAACTGTTTCATCTGGTCTTGAGTGTTGTTACCGGGCCGACCAGAACCACCTGGTTCAGACTGAACCTAGAGAGAAATGACTCGGCTCGTTTCTCCTCTGTGGTTCAGAGTTACGTCAGGGACACACCGAAGCCCGTTCACATCAGACACACATTTAATTTCTCTACGCCTGTTCGTGTGTGTGTTCATCTCTCTCGCTCTGTTTAGATGAATAAACACAAATAAGCTACAAACACACACACACTGGTCTCTCGTATTGTCAATCTCAGTGTTTTATTTTGAAAATAATAAACTGACCGGATTCTCTCGTGTTTCTTTCGTGTTGTTCTTTGTTGTGACTCAAGTGAAGAAACGTCTCTACACATTTACGTCGACACGGAGCAGAAAGACCAGAACCAGGACCAGAACCAGAACCAGAACCAGTTTCACCATTTACATGACGTCATTTTACTGTGGATCGGGTTAGTAAAGGGTTATTCCACCTGTTTATTCTGACTGTTTATGCTGCGTTTCCATTCAGTTTGGACTCTGAACTGATTCTGGTCTGAACATCTGTCTCCATGTGAACCAGCTATGAGTCTTACAGTATTATGGTCTGGTCTGACAAGATGGTGGAGGCCTGGACTGAGCTGCAGCCTGATGACGGAGCCACTGACCCCCCCTCCTCTTCTCCTCCTCCTCCTCCTCCTCCTCCTCCTCTCCCTGTGATGAAGAGGCCGGGGTGAGGAGCCGTCTCTGTCCCTAATCACCACGGTAACTCATGGCAGCGCCGCCGCCACGGCAACACGCCATCCATCACCGCCTCCACCGGTTTCCACGGCTACAGGAAACTGATACATCAAGATGTAAAAATGTAGACCCTAGCTGGGGGGGGGGGGGGGCGAGGAGAGAAGGGGAGGAGAGGAGAAGAGGAGAGATGATAAGGGAGGAGGAGAGGAGGAGAGGAGAGGAGAGGAGAGGTGATAAGGAAGGAGGAGAGGAGGAGAGATGATAAGGAAGGAGGAGAGGAGGAGAGATGATAAGGGAGGAGGAGAGGAGGAGAGATGATAAGGGAGAAGGAGAGGAGGAGAGATGATAAGGGAGGAGGAGAGGAGGAGAGATGATAAGGGAGGAGGAGAGGAGACAGTGGAGGAGAGATGATAAGGAAGGAGGAGAGGAGGAGAGATGATAAGGGAGGAGGAGAGGAGGAGAGATGATAAGGGAGGAGGAGAGGAGACAGTGGAGGAGAGATGATAAGGAAGGAGGAGAGGAGGGAAGGAGACAGTGGAGGGAGGAGGAGAGGAGGAGAGGAGACAGTGGAGGAGAGATGATAAGGAAGGAGGAGAGGAGACAGTGGAGGAGAGATGATAAGGAAGGAGGAGAGGAGGGAAGGAGACAGTGGAGGGAGGAGGAGAGGAGGAGAGGAGACAGTGGAGGAGAGATGATAAGGAAGGAGGAGAGGAGACAGTGGAGGAGAGATGATAAGGAAGGAGGAGAGGAGGGAAGGAGACAGTGGAGGGAGGAGGAGAGGAGGAGAGGAGACAGTGGAGGAGAGATGATAAGGAAGGAGGAGAGGAGGGAAGGAGACAGTGGAGGGAGGAGGAGAGGAGGAGAGGAGACAGTGGAGGAGAGATGATAAGGAAGGAGGAGAGGAGACAGTGGAGGAGAGATGATAAGGAAGGAGGAGAGGAGACAGTGGAGGAGAGATGATAAGGAAGGAGGAGAGGAGACAGTGGAGGGCGAGGAGAGAAGGGGAGGAGAGGAGAAGAGGAGAGATGATAAGGGAGGAGGAGAGGAGGGGAGGAGAGGAGAAGAGGAGAGATGATAAGGGAGGAGGAGAGGAGGAGAGGAGAGGAGAGATGATAAGGAAGGAGGAGAGGAGGAGAGATGATAAGGAAGGAGGAGAGGAGGAGAGATGATAAGGGAGGAGGAGAGGAGGAGAGATGATAAGGGAGGAGGAGAGGAGGAGAGATGATAAGGGAGGAGGAGAGGAGGAGAGATGATAAGGGAGGAGGAGAGGAGACAGTGGAGGAGAGATGATAAGGAAGGAGGAGAGGAGGGAAGGAGACAGTGGAGGGAGGAGGAGAGGAGGAGAGGAGACAGTGGAGGAGAGATGATAAGGAAGGAGGAGAGGAGGGAAGGAGACAGTGGAGGGAGGAGGAGAGGAGACAGTGGAGGAGAGATGATAAGGAAGGAGGAGAGGAGACAGTGGAGGAGAGATGATAAGGAAGGAGGAGAGGAGGGAAGGAGACAGTGGAGGGAGGAGGAGAGGAGGAGAGGAGACAGTGGAGGAGAGATGATAAGGAAGGAGGAGAGGAGGAGAGATGATAAGGGAGGAGGAGAGGAGGAGAGATGATAAGGGAGGAGGAGAGGAGACAGTGGAGGAGAGATGATAAGGAAGGAGGAGAGGAGGGAAGGAGACAGTGGAGGGAGGAGGAGAGGAGGAGAGGAGACAGTGGAGGAGAGATGATAAGGAAGGAGGAGAGGAGACAGTGGAGGAGAGATGATAAGGAAGGAGGAGAGGAGACAGTGGAGGAGAGATGATAAGGAAGGAGGAGAGGAGGAGAGATGATAAGGGAGGAGGAGAGGAGGAGAGATGATAAGGGAGGAGGAGAGGAGACAGTGGAGGAGAGATGATAAGGAAGGAGGAGAGGAGGGAAGGAGACAGTGGAGGGAGGAGGAGAGGAGGAGAGGAGACAGTGGAGGAGAGATGATAAGGAAGGAGGAGAGGAGACAGTGGAGGAGAGATGATAAGGAAGGAGGAGAGGAGACAGTGGAGGAGAGATGATAAGGAAGGAGGAGAGGAGGAGAGGAGGAGAGGAGACAGTGGAGGAGAGGAGACAGTGGAGGAGAGATGATAAGGAAGGAGGAGAGGAGACAGTGGAGGAGAGATGATAAGGAAGGAGGAGAGGAGGAGAGGAGGAGAGGAGACAGTGGAGGAGAGGAGACAGTGGAGGAGAGATGATAAGGAAGGAGGAGAGGAGGAGAGGAGGAGAGGAGGGAAGGAGACAGAGGAGGAGTGGAGGAGGAGAAACCTGAATGTCTGGTCTTAATCCTGTTAATCCTCATCACACTGAGGTGGAGCAGAAACATCAGCTCTCTGTTCTACACCATGTCAACAACACAGGAAGTAGAACCAGGACCAGGACCAGGACCAGGACCAGGACCAGGACTAGAGACCAGGACCAGGACCAGGACCAGGACCAGGACCAGAGACCAGGACCAGGACCAGGACTAGAGACCAGGACCAGGACCAGGACCAGGACCAGGACCAGGACCAGGACCAGAGACCAGGACCAGGACCAGGACCAGGACCAGAGACCAGGACCAGGACCAGGACCAGGACCAGGACCAGGACCAGGACCAGGACCAGAGACCAGGACCAGGACTAGAGACCAGGACCGGGACCAGGACCAGGACTAGAGACCAGGACCAGGACCAGGACCAGGACCAGGACCAGGACCAGAGACCAGGACCAGGACCAGGACCAGGACCAGGACCAGGACCAGAGACCAGGACCAGGACCAGGACCAGGACCAGGACCAGAGACCAGGACCAGGACTAGAGACCAGGACCAGGACCAGGACCAGGACTAGAGACCAGGACCAGGACCAGGACCAGGACCAGGACCAGGACCAGGACCAGAGACCAGGACCAGGACTAGAGACCAGGACCGGGACCAGGACCAGGACTAGAGACCAGGACCAGGACCAGGACCAGGACCAGGACCAGGACTAGAGACCGGGACCGGGACCAGGACCAGGACTAGAGACCAGGACCAGGACCAGGACCAGGACCAGGACCAGGACCAGGACTAGAGACCAGGAC
>NC_140927.1:35016303-35041303 GCF_045865225.1 Trachurus japonicus | reverse complement strand
ATTTATAAAGCAGATTTAAAAACAACCAAAGTTGACCAACGTGCTGTACAGTTCAGTGAACACAAAATTACTAACCTTTCAGTCATGTTGCTCGTATTGTGTAACTGAAATAGTGTGTGTGATGATGAAGTCTGATTCAATTACAGTAACATGTCCGAAATAAATAAATAAATAAAAATAAAAACCATTATGGTAGAAAGCAGCTGATGACGTCATCACAGCGTCCGGTGGCTGGTCAGTGATCAGTGTTCAGTGAAACCAACAGGACTCGCTGTCGCTGCCAGAACCGGACATATGGAGGAGACGGACCGAGGACACACACACAGCCAGGGGCCGCACACACACACACACACACACACACACAGAGGAACACACACACACACACACGCTGAGGTGTTTTCCTGTGGCTCTTCATTCGGTTCAAAATGGACCTTTAATATTTAACTAAACTATGACTGTGTGTTTGTAGTGGTGTCTGAATGTTTAGTGATTATTAATGTTCACTATCTAGTGACTGAATCTATCCCACAATTCACCGCAACATGTAGTGAACATCCGATGGTCACTAACCGGAGCAAGATATCCCATCATGCATTGCGGTCACGGATCGCCGTTACCACAGCGACCCAGAGCGACCGGTGTAGCTACCAAATAAATGCAGTAGCGACCGGTGTAGCTACCAAATAAATGCAGTAGTGACCGGTGTAGCTACCAAATAAATGCAGTAGCGACCGGTGTAGCTACCAAATAAATGAAGTAGTGACCGGTGTAGCTACCAAATAAATGAAGTAGTGACCGGTGTAGCTACCAAATAAATGAAGTAGCGACCGGTGTAGCTACCAAATAAATGCAGTAGTGACCGGTGTAGCTACCAAATAAATGAAGTAGCGACCGGTGTAGCTACCAAATAAATGCAGTAGTGACCGGTGTAGCTACCAAATAAATGCAGTAGTGACCGGTGTAGCTACCAAATAAATGCAGTAGTGACCGGTGTAGCTACCAAATAAATGCAGTAGTGACCGGTGTAGCTACCAAATAAATGCAGTAGTGACCGGTGTAGCTACCAAATAAATGCAGTAGCGACCGGTGTAGCTACCAAATAAATGAAGTAGTGACCGGTGTAGCTACCAAATAAATGAAGTAGTGACCGGTGTAGCTACCAAATAAATGAAGTAGTGACCGGTGTAGCTACCAAATAAATGAAGTAGTGACGGGTGTAGCTACCAAATAAATGAAGTAGTGACCGGTGTAGCTACCAAATAAATGAAGTAGCGACCGGTGTAGCTACCAAATAAATGCAGTAGTGACCGGTGTAGCTACCAAATAAATGAAGTAGCGACCGGTGTAGCTACCAAATAAATGAAGTAGCGACCGGTGTAGCTACCAAATAAATGAAGTAGCGACCGGTGTAGCTACCAAATAAATGCAGTAGTGCAGCAGCCTCAATAAATGTGTCCAGCTGCCAGAGTTGTTCCGGTCGCGGCTTCCACAGACTCCCACAACAAACGTCGGAGCAAATTTCCTAACAAGCGTTATAAACTGACCACAGACTCTGGATAGCGATGCTAATTTCTGTTAGCCCGTCTATGGTGTTTTACATTAACGTTAGCATTAAGCTAGCAGACTTTATCAGGGTTGCCAACTCTCACGCATCTGGCGTGTGTCACACGCTTTTAGGTCCTGTCTCATGCTCTCACGCCACTCAAACAATTCTCACGCCAAAATCAAGCGATTCGGCAAAAAAAAAAAAAATTAAAGCAAGCTTTGGCACTCATCAATAGGCTCTCTGATTGGTGCGTGATGCTTATCCGCGTGTCGATTGGACGGCTGCTCAAGCCTGTGATCACAGCACAGTAGGACGGGGAGTTGTCGATCCGCGACCCCCCCCCCCCACCAACAGCAGCACGGTGCTGAAGCCTGGACCCGACTTGGTCCGAATCCGATGGTCAAAATAAAGAGGGAGAGAGCGAAGCCCGAGACACAACCTGACCTGACCGAGTTATGTTTTCAGACTGAACGCGGCTGGAACTGACGCCTGCGGTCGGGCTGGTTGGGCCAGTCCGTTGAAAACTATAACATCAAGATGCAGACTGGGTAGCCCAAAAGTACAGCCAGGCAGCTCAGTCCAGAGAGCAGAGGAGAGAGAGACAGCGCAGCAACAGGTGTGTGTGTGTGTGTGTGTGTGTGTGTGTGTGTACGTCTGTGCGCAACTGCGCATGCATGCACGTGGGCCATACCTGCAAACTCCGAATGGGTAGAATGTTTATTACAGAAGAGAAACACACATTTCAGAACCTGACTTGTATCATCAGGCTGTAGTAGAAGACTGAAAATCACAGGACATGTCTGTTCTGTCCTTTCATATATTAATAGGCTCAATAGGCTGGTCCAGGCCAAAAGCCAGAGCTCCCCACTAGACCAGTTTCATACACTCCAGCCATACAATGATAGGAACCACAGATCTGCTTTTTTCCCTCTTATCTGAAGCAAATGTTGTGTTTTCCCTTTATTTTCTTCTCAGAGTACACCAGAATGCTTCAAATACATGTTAAAATCACAATTTTTTCCTGGGGGGGTGCCCCCAGACCCCCCTAGAGGGATATATTTTGTCACCTATTACACCTCTAGCCTACTCAGTTTGCAGGTATAATGTGTGTGTGTGTGTGTGTGTGTGTGTGAGAGAGAGAGAGAGAGAGATAACTATTATTATTATTATTATTATTATTATAGACCGCCCCCCCCCCCCCCGCTAACAGACCAACAGAATCTCACTCCAGCCCAGGACCAAAAGTTGGCAACCCTGCTTTATGCTTAGTTGTGACACTGGCTGTGTGTGTTTTGAACGTTGTTTCAAACTATGTGGGTTTGATTAAACAAATTTTGATGCTTAAATATATATATATATTACCGCTTAATATATTGCTTTACTCCTCTTTTTATGCTGGTAACTACCATGGTTGTATCCATGGTAACTACACCGGCCGTTTCTTTCATTTGACCAGTGAGTCACTATATAGTCACTATATTGAACTCACTATATAGTGAGTAGGGAGGAGGGGATGAGGGAATGAGGGAGTGATTTAGGACACAGACGTTGTTTTCCTCCTCATTTTTGATGATCTAATGAAAATCCATCTGAGATCAGAAGAATTCAGTGATTCATGTGTGAAATGAACTCAGTCTCTGGTTGTGAGTCTGTGCAGCTGCATCAACGTCCTCCCTACACAGCAACACGTTGGTGTTTGTTAGTCGGTGTGTGTCTCCTCCTCAGTAGAAAAGCAGCGAGAGCAGCAGGAAGCGTTTTAACGACATCACCGGGTTTTTATTCTCAGCTCAGAACAATAAAACACAAGCAGCAACAAACATTAACTGAGTTTTTTCTTTTTCTTTTTACCTCGGGGGGGAAAGAAGAGAAGAAAAACAGAGACTCAGTTTTTCTCTGTTATTCAACTGTTTCTGTTTCTCCAACCTTTAACTCTTAAGCTGTGAGAAGCAGCAGCTGATGAAGTCGCTCTGAGGAAACAAATTAAATCTCAGCCTCTGAATTACTCAGATCAACAGTAAAGACAAAGCAGGTCTAAGTTACATTATAGCTAAGTAACTAGTTTATTACTTTAAGGACTTAATGCTGCGTTCAAAACAACTCTGAACTCTGAACTCTGGGTTTTTCCAACCTCCTACTTGAAAAAGTGCAGTCGAACGAAGTCGGAGCTCCCACTCATTTCTCTTTGACTTTAAATAATCTGTTTCATTATTTTAAAATACTTGTTTTTATAGCTGTAGCTAATTTGTGCAATCATTTTTGTACTGCTTTTATTATGGTGATCTTTTAGCATGTATTATTAATGAAAAGTGTATGTGTTGTGTTATGGGATACGTGCAATGCTGTCATGTAATTGTCAGTGATGGTACGGCTCATTGTGGCTGTCGAGGCATTTTTGCAAAACTTAAGTGTTGCAAATGTTACATCACAGATTTGGTTGGAATGCCCCTTTAGTAATAATAAGCTGGTATAGGTGGATATAATGACCTGTATAAAGCCTATATTAAAAACAAAAACAAATAACCATTAAAATTTGAATATAATTTGAATATTTTAAAGGGATAGTTCAACATTTAGTCAAACTGGCCCATTGCCATAATAATCCCTATAGTCATAGCAGTAGGTTTGTTACCTTTAATTGTCGGTGCAAGCTGTTTTTAGAACGGCGGAGCAGAGCCGTGAGCTGTTCAGAGCTACGCTACGGAGGCACATTATGGGATTTCTTGGTTTCCCCCCATCAAACTCATCAAATACACAATCCAACAACTCCACAACGCTCTGGTGGACAAGTTGTGAGCTGCACATTCACCACGCTATGAGATAATAACACAACGTTACCACACAGAGTTGTTTTAGAGGGAAATACAGAGACTGTTGATGAAAAACTGTCCCTGAAGGCAACGTGCATCAGTGGTTTTGCATGAATTTCCCTCTAAAACAACTTCCCTAGTTTACATGATGTCATTTTATTTGGATCGGTTTAATAAAGGGTTATTCCACCTGTTTATTCTGACTGAGCTGAGTATTTGTCTCCATGTTTAAACCCAGCTACTGGAGATATTTGCATTTCTTTGAGAGTTTTAGTTCAACAGTGAATATTAATGAGGCGGTGGAGTGACACCGTTTACCTGAACATGTGAGGACACACCTGAACAGCAGGTGAGCCGTTAACCTTCCTCTGTCTTTGTTCTTCTCTCTCTTTTATTCTTCTCCTTCTTCTCTTCGTCTCCTGAGCCGAAGTTTTTTATTATTTTTTTTCATCTGGTTGTTTTCAGGCTCATTATCACCTCAACAGCAGCAACTGATTCATTATGCAGACGTCTGCATGAATCTGCACTTCACTTAACCAGAAGCTCTCAGTGCTGCACATGATCTCATTCACTCTGAGATATTAACACGTTCATTTACATCAGAGTCTGCAACACGGACACGGACACACACACACACACACACACACAGAAACAAAACAAGACGTGCAATGACATCGCCTGATGAGTTAAAGGGACAACGAGGAGTTTCAGAAAGCAAAGTGTTTTCACATTTCCCATGAGCCTCAGCGTGCACACGGTGAAATTCTTGGACTGGTGCAAAACGGACGAAAGCGAAAACATTTGCCAAGAATGTTTTCATTGATCAAGAACGAAAGTCGGAGGTTGAAGGCGATCAGATACCGTCGTAGTTCCCACCATAAACGATGCCAACTAGCGATCTGGCAGCGTTATTCTCATGACCAGCCAGGCAGCGTCCGGGAAACTGAAAGTAGGAAACACTGGGCGAGTCGACCACTGAATAATAATATTAAAATAACGATAAAGACAACACGATATATTTATCAATAATGAAGCCATTAACAAGTGGTAACGTAGATTCATCCACATTACAGTAATATCAGACTCTTTATAACCAAATAAAACTCCTGGTTGTCCCTTTAATATGAGACACTGCAGGTGAATAGGGTAAAAACAGATTTCACCGTTAACTTCCCAAGTTTGTCATAACATTACAAGACAATTATTTTTTGTATTACAAAATATTTCTCCATGTTTTTAGTAATAAAATGTTGTATAAATGAGGCTGTGAATGATACATCAACAAACCCCTCTGTAAAAACCTTCAGAATATACTGTATATGTGAAAGTTCTTTATTTGGATAAACCCCTAGAGATGTATCATCTCGTTTTCGAGGGGGTCCAAACATATAGACAAACATGAATTCGTCAAACAAACAATTTTCTCAACAACAATCTAGAAAGGGATCAAAGTGGAAGGTTTGGTGTCTGTAAATGAAGTGGAGATTTCTAGCTCAGAGTCTGAGTCTGAAAAACTCTTTCTGAGAAAACGGCCTTTAAAGACCTGGACTGTAAAATTACAGAGATTGTTAATGTCAATCCTACTTTTATGATTTGTTGCTTGCTGATTTTGTGGCTGCATGAGATGTTCTTCCATGTTTACATCATACGAGGCTTGTTCGGTACCGGTACTAAATTGGTACCGAGGTACGGAGGCATTTAAAGCCGTATTATACTGAGCCTTCATTCTATAAACTACTGATAACAATTTCTCCCAGAAATTACAACTGGTCAAAATAGCAAAACAGATGCAATGTTTTCATACCTCAAATAATGCAAAAAAACAAATTGATATTCAATTTTAAACAACAGAACACTAATGTTTTAACTTCAGAGTTCAGATTAATATTGATGGAAATTTAAATTCTAATCCTGCAGCAGCAGTGATTGTTTACTGATTTACTGATTATTTACTGATGCATATGTTATAGTTCTAAGATTTTATATTAAAATAAAGTCGATAATGACATTTTTTGTGTTTGAAAAGTATCGAAATACATGATTGGTGAATTATCGATTTTGGGTGAAATATCCCTTTAATGTGGATTTTTCTACCATTTCTTCCCTCTGCTCTGAGAGAAGGAGGCAAAACATCCCAAAATATAGAAACTAGTCAGCATGACCTTTATCACAGTAACCACGGTGACGAGAGGGGAGGGGGGAGGCTACCATCTGTGTGTTTGATACCTGTAGCCATGGCAACCTTAGCCTATATCAGTCTATAAAACCAGTTGAAACCAGTTTTTAACCATTAAAGCTCCTGGTTTGATGATTAATTATTGATTATTGAGAAACAAACAGGCGATGTTTGATCGACTGAATCATTTGTGTTTTGTTCTGTAGCTCTGACCGTTACACACCAGTAGCAACAGAGACAGATTTACAAAATAAAGCTCTGCAGCAACGAGACGATTCATCACACACACAGAGACACACACACCTTTGTCTCTTCACACAAACGCACACAAATTAATTGTGTGTTTCCATTTTACGGCGCTGCTGCTCTGCTGCTCTGCGTTGTGTCGTGTTGATCAATCACTGGTGGCGAGCGGAGGTAAAGGAGGGGAGGGGGGGTTGATGTTCCCACCTCCACCTCTCGGCTCGGAGCGAGTTTCACAACGGCCTCAAATAAATCACTGCTACTGACACCGGGAGGAGGAGGAGGAGGTTTTTTGGATGCCGATTCAATTTAAATTGCGATTCTACGATATTGCCGATTTTCTCGATTTTTAGTTTTAGCATTTTTAACAGCAGTGAAACAGTTGAATGATTATGATTGTCTACAGACTATTCCAGGAACCATATTTCACATGTAAGTCAGTTTTTAAGATTTATTCAGCAGCAATATATATATATATATATATGTTTACTCTCTTTTCAAAAGCCTGGACTGCATAAAAGAGGCAGAAATAAAAGAGTCTAGAAAAAACATTCTTCTGATCAGCAGGCTTCACTGGTACCAGGTACTCTGGAATAATGCTGCGTTCAAGACAACTCGGAAGTCGGAAAAAAACGAGCTCCAAGTTGTAAAAAATGAATTGAACGGCGTCGAACTCGAAAAATACAGGTGGGAAACTCTGGTATCATATCAGAGCTCCGACTTTCTGACTTGACGTCACGACAACATCAAAACATGGCGTCATGCCCTCGTCTTAAACGGTTAGAATTTAGACATTTGAAGTTATTTGTTGAGGTTTGAATGCATATTTTTGTGTATTACTGCAGTAGCCGATATGAAATACGTTTATATTTAGCTGTGATTGTTGTATGGTAGAGCTGTGCGATATTACGATATATATCGTAGTACGATATAAAAACGTCTACCGTACGAAAGAGCCGTCTATCGTTTAAATCGTAATTTAAACTACATTAATCAGAGAGGGCTCTAATTGCAGCACCTCGCCACTACTTTGCGGCGGCATTTACGTCACCCGCGACTTTACGGCACTGGCACTGCAGCATGCACAGGAGGAGAGATGGATGCAAACAACAACATGGAGGGGGCGGTGAGTTCGGAGGAAAGTTTGGAGGACAGACCTGTTGAGAATGCAGGGGGAAACGAGCCAGAGGAGGAACTGATACCAAAAAGAGGGAACCGAAGTTCTGTCGCTTGGCTTTGGTTTGGATTTAAAAAGAATGACACCGACCAGAGCACGGTAATTTGTAAAATATGCCGCCAGCAAGTGATTACGAGGGACTCGAACACTACAAACCTCTTCTATCATTTAAAAACACGGCATGAAAAACAGTACAACGACAGCTTGAAAGTCCGACCTAACCCAGAACCGCGCAGTGAAAAAGAAAAGAAAAAAGACAACCAAACAGGCCTGAAAGAGGCATTCGCCAAAGGCACCCCCTATACAAAGCAGTCCCGAAGGCACTGCGAAATCACAGAGGCAATCTCTAAATTCTTATGTCTTGACATGGCCCCTGTGTACACTGTGGAAAAGAAGGGCTTCCGAGCAATGGTCAAAACCCTTGACCCCAGGTATAATATGCCGGATCGTAAACACTTCAGTCATGTCGAGTTGCCCCGCTTGTATGAAGAATGCCGTGCTAAAGTTCAAGAGGAACTTAAACATGTAGAATATTATGCATTGACGACCGACCTGTGGACGAGCAGAGTCACACAGCCGTATATGAGCCTTACGGTTCATTACATCAACAGTGAGTGGGTACTAAGTAGCAGGTGCCTACAGACGAGCTATTTCCCCGAAGACCACACGGGAGTGATGATAGCCACAGCCCTAAGAGAAGCACTTGAGTCCTGGGAGCTCCATGAAGATAGGCTCATCTGTGTGACCACAGATAATGCAACCAATAACATCAGTGCACTGCAGCTGAACGAGTGGAACAGACTACAGTGCTTTGGGCACCGCCTGCAGCTGGCCATAGGTGAGTGGAGTTCAATATCATTCAGTTAATATTATATGCTTTGAAATGTTTGTGTAATTACCTGCTCGACTGTCGACTGTTAAAACATTTTTATATATATATATATATATATATATATATATATATATATATATATATATATATTTTTTTTTTTTTTATTACAATATAAAAACATTTTAGTTAACTGAAATAAAAATAAAAACTAGACTTTAAATAACTTGAAAACTAACTGGAACAATATTGTGTACTCACAAAACTAAACCAAACTAAAAACTAAATTTAAAAAGCAGATAATTCATTAAGTTTAGAGTAAAATGTTGCCTTCAAACTGTTTTTGTTGAAAAATACCAAAGTATAGTTACGCTGATCTATACATTTTATATGAAATAGCTATATTAGAATTATCTGCTGCTGTCCAAACATGTTTTAATTTTAACTATTTACAAAGTTTGCACCTTCTTCTGTATCCTCTCTCTGTAACAGAGAACAGCCTGAAAACACCTCCTCCTCAAACCCAAGCGGCTGTGAAACGTGCAGTTGGGATCTGCAAGCAGGTGACCGGTGCCATCTCCAACTCTTTTAAGAGAAGACGTGACCTGGCGAAGGCTCAACTTGACCTTGGCCTGCCCACCCACCAGCTCAAGAGTGAGACCCCCACCAGATGGGGCTCACGGCAACAGATGATCAGCAGGTTCATCGAGCAGGAGAAAGCTCTTGCACAGGTATTTAAAAATATATTATATTTCATAAGCATGCATGTGTGCTCTGTTATGTAGCTAATTGTTTTCTGTGAAGCACTCTGAGTGTGAACTATATAAATAACATTTGAATGAATTTGCCAGGTCCTCCGCCAAGACAAGAAGGTGAGACATCTGATCCCTTCCTGGCAAGACATGGAAATTCTGGAGTCCATGGATAAGGCATTGAGTCCTCTCATGGAATTTACAGACGCCTTGTCAGGAGAAAATTATGTTAGTGTGTCTTATGTTAAACCTGTACTGCACATCTTCAAGCACGAAATCCTCAAGTCTCAGGAAGATGACTCCCCTCTCACTAAAACCATCAAAGAGGGCATCATAAAATACCTCAGTGAGAAATATGATGACGACACCACTGAGAAGCTGCTCGACATGGCCACGCTCCTTGACCCGCGCTTTAAAATGGCCTACACAAAAGAAGAGAGAATCGACTTCATGAAAACAAGTGCGGCTGCAGAAATGGAGCACCTGGTGGCTGGAGGTGAAATAACAGCATCAGCAGTCTCTACTCCAGCATCTGCTGTCCCTGCTGCTGCTGTGGGGGAAACCGTGCTTCCTGCAGCCAAGAAGGTGAAGAAGAGTTTGTCGAGCTACTTCAAAAAACCAGCAGCAGCCACAGACCAAAGCACCTCGAGGCCAAGCAGAGCATCCATTGAACTGGAGCTCAGCATGTATCTCCAGTCAGCTGACCTGGATGCAGAGGAAGATCCTCTTGTATGGTGGAGGCAGCATGAGGCCAACTTCCCATCAGTAGCTAAGCTTGCAAAAAAATATCTATGTATCCCGGCAACCAGCTCTCCGTCAGAGCGGGTCTTCAGTGCGAGTGGGAACATTGTTACATGTAAGAGAACTTGTCTCAAGCCTGAAAAAGTTGACCAGCTTGTGTTCTTAGCTCTCAACTTGTGAAAAATGTGAAACAAAACATTTAAAAAAAATGTCATGTCATTTTAAGAGGTTTCACAAAGTTGTGTTCCTACTAAACCTCTCAAACAGTTTACACTTAATTAGCACTTTTAGTTGTTACTTGAAAGGCATACCTGAATGTTACTTGAAGCAACATTGTTTACATCATTTCTTTGCACTTTATACTTGATACTACATACTTGAAACTGATTATTATGTGGACCATTTGTCCACTGGATATTTGTGTTTTATATTATTTTTTTTATGTATTTTTTACTGTATGGAATTAAATGTGTTTGGTAAATAAAAGGAGAAAAGATAAGAGAAATTGCCATTCATTTCATATATAATGTTAAGACAAAATAATATATCGGGATATATATCGTTATCGGGATATAAAATTGTCTATATCGGGATATAAAAAAAAATCCATATCGCACAGCTCTATTGTATGGTGTGAAATTGTGGTTCCTAGTATGTGACGGAAATAAGGTTTAACTGTTATCAAGGCTGTAACATTATATGTGCACTCATCTGCAGCGTCTCCTCTCCTCCTAAATAAACATCATTTACTGCTGCAGTGATTTTTCATATTCAGCTCTGAGCCACAATACGACAAACTTCCTTCAGGTATCCATGGTTTTTTTCTCCTGAGTTCCTGCAGCGTGAACGCAATGATGTCGGAAGTCGGAAATTTCCGAGTTGGGAATCCCGACCTCTGAGTTGTTATGAACGCAGCATAAGGCCGGTATCGACCCGATCCAGATACCTAATGATGATGATGATGATGATGATGTAGCTGAGGCTCATGGGTAATGTAGTGTTGAGAACCACAGAGGAATGAAACTCCGGCTGCAGCAGCTGAAGGGAACAAAGTGTCTGAGGAAACAGACACGGAAACATGTTCATGTGGGACTGGAGAGAAACCCAGACCCCCTCACCCCCCCCTCCCCCCCCCCCCCTCCCTCAGGTCTATTTAAGAAGCAGCAGCAGCGGAAAATGGGTCTGATCGGGATTTTCCTGAGCACAATGAGGACGGGCAGCGGCAGAGATTGGATATGATGTGAGGCAGAGAAGTGGTTTTCTGGGTAAGTGGCTGCCCCCCCCCCCCCCCCCTCTCTCTCTCCCCCTCCCCCACCCTCCTTCCTCTCTGAGCCTCAGAGCTGATGGAGCTGGTCAGGTGACTGAGCTGAGCTGCTGATGATGTCACAGTCGTTTTTAAACCTTCGGGCTGAAATGTCATGGAATTGAAAAAAAAAAGAATGATAGAAATGTTTTTTAACTAATTATTATGTAAGGGATAATGTATAGTTCGGAGGTTGTTATTTCTCCATAACAACCGACCAACTGTACATTATCCCGCTTATTACAACGGTTTACGAGTGAAATCATTAATTTGAAACATAATGTTGATCAAAATACGACTTTCATCGATTTATAATTGCATCATTTAGCGAATCTGCAAGACTGGTCACCTCCGCTGTTTTGCTGAGCCTCCTCCCGTTCGTGCATTTGAAGCCTTTGATAATCAATCAGTGGATCGATGGATATCAAAGTTTTTATTTGGACCTAACCAACTGCTGATCGGCGGGCGCTAACCCTGGGCGGAGGGATACGTGAGTTGGTTTGGTCCAAATAAAAACTGTGTTTTTCCTGCACTTTGAAGGGCTGGAAAATATTATATTATAGCGAACAATGGAACTGTGTTTTTTTTCAGGTAAAACCTCTTTTAGGCCGTGAAAATAGGCCGTTTCTTTGGGTCTGTTCACAACACTGTATGTTGTAAATCTCTGGGCAGGGCTATTATGGGCTGGCGTTGCTAACGGGAGGAGTGCAGAGAGTCTTCTACTGCAATTAAAGTACTTAGGGGCTATTTGTAGATCATACAACCCCACTTTAAAACAATGATACTATCCCTTTAACCAGTAACCCCCCCCATCAACAAAGTGAAGTGTTCCTTTCAGCCCTGAATGAGCTGTTCATATCATTCATATCTCCATGGAGCGGGTAAGCTCGGTGCTGGGGTGTTACACTGATGCTGCATTCACCTGCAGTCGGGCAGACGGCCGTCGCTAACAAACCAGATGTCATTTTAGTCACAGAAGTCCAGAGAACGACGGTAAAACAATACCACATCGCCATGACAACATATTGTCACGTGTATTGTTTACATAGAGGCTTGTTTATGCCGTTACGTGCAGCGGCTGTCGTCCGTCTGCCGTCTGCCCAATTTCAGGTGAATGCAGCATGAAAAATACGATGGAGTTGCTTGAGATCTACAACCACAAGTGAGTGTGTGAGGAGATAAAACAACAACATCTGAACACAGCTTCATCTCAACACCAACGTCAAACCTTCCAAACAGTGTCAGAGTGTGTACATATGTGAACAACACACACACACATTACACACACACACACACACACACGCACACACACATTACACACACACATACACTGTTCCTGCTCATAAATCATGTGTCACATTAGTGTGAGTCTGTTCCGAGTTGAACGCAGCGTTGACTTTAATCATGTCCAATTACAGCGCAGAGCCCACACACACACACACACACACACACACACACACACGCACACACGCACACACACACACACACACACACACACACAGACCAGTATTATTATTATAGAAAAAGAAAAAAAAAAAAAAACCTCTTTTGATGTTGAACTCAAATTGAAATGTGAAACAAGCCGTCATGAGTTTATTAGTCTGGCTGCCATGGAAACGATCCTGCACCAGAACAATAAGATTTCACGGCAGCTCCATCACCGACCCCCCCACCCTCACCCCCCCACACACACACACACACAGGCAGGATATTCCCTCAGGACTAGAGGAAGGAGACTCCCTCCAATAAAGAGGATTATAGATCTGAGTGAGAGCAGCCGAGTGTTTCCAATGAAATCACAGCTCCTCCTGCACAAGTCATTAACATTTAAACCCCCCAACCCCCCCAACCCCCCCACTCTGGATCACTCTGCTGCTCTGCATGCATTAGAAAATAACCCTGCTGCCTGCGCTCTGTGTGTGTCTGTGTGTGTGTCGGGTTGTGTGTGTCTGTGCGTGTGAGAAAAATTAGAAAGAAAGATAAGAGGAAGTGAAATGTGTTGGTTTCCTCACCGGCCTGCAGGCTCACACACTCACACACTCTCACGCTCTCTCTCACACACATACAGTATGCTTATAAAACCATCTCTGTGAGGACATTCCTGAGCCGCCGCCATCTTCACACTTTAAAGGGATAGTTCAACATTTTCTGCAAATTGTTCCATTGCCATGATAATCCCTATAGCAGGGTTCCCCAATTAGTTTTCGGCAAAGGGCCAAAATATGTGAAGTGTGATGTAAGGTCCCTTTGACATGAAGTGTAACTAATCAAATCAACTACTGTATTTATTTTATTTCATTTATTTATTTTTATTTTTTACTGGTGTGTTGTATGGGGGGAGTCAGGATCGATAGAGCATTGTAGTGTGTGAGTGTGTGTGAATGGGCGTCTGTGTCTTTATATTGTATCATGTGTCTGTTCTTTTTTTGTTTGTTTGTTTGTTTGTTTGTTGTTTTTGTTTTTTTGTCTGTTTGTTTGTTCTGCTTACTTTCTTTGTATATTATAATGTACTATGTATGTTTGTATTTCCGTTGATAACATGGACCCCCTCGAAAATGAGATGGCACATCTCAAGGGGCTATCCTGTAAAATAAAGTCAATAAAGTCAAAATATGTGAAGTGTGCCAAGCCGAGGGCCGTAACGTCCAGTTTTTTTTTCCATCGTGCCAGTAAAAGTAGATTTTTTTTTGTACAGATAATGGTGCTGCTATCATTGTTGATAAAACTGAAGAAAATCGTAGGCCTAGTACATTCTATAAGTAATCATTTAGGCATGGGAGTCTCAAAGGGTCAAACAAGAAAAATTGCACTCCTGAAAAACAGCCACTGCCCCAGTCAACTGCTTGATCCACTGTACTACCGCAGCAAACAAGTTAAATTCTTTACAACAGCACATTTAACCAACTTTTTGAAACCTTTTTTCAGGTTTGGACGCCCCTTTTTCAAAGGGAAACATGAAAGTAAACGTTCAGAATGGCACAATCGTCGCGGGCCAGATGTTTTGCTGCCTATTGGGGATCCTCCCTGCCCTGTAGTCATAGGAGTAGGTTTGTTACCTTTAATTATCAGTGCAAGCTGTTTTTAGAACGGCGGAGCAGAGCCGTGAGCTGCTCAGAGCTACGCTACGGAGGCTCATTATGGGATTTCTTTGGTTTCCCTCATCATCAAACTCATCAAATACACAATCCAACAACTCCACAACGCTCTGGTGGACAAGTTGTGAGCTGCACATTCACCACGCTATGAGATAATAACACAACGTTACCACACAGAGTTGTTTTAGAGGGAAATACAGAGACTGTTGATGAAAAACTGTCCCTGAAGGCAACGTGCATCAGTGGTTTTGCATGAATTTCCCTCTAAAACAACTCTGTGATGAAAACGCAGAGCAGACTGTTGTGTTTTCACCCTTTACACGGAGCGTTTTTAAGATTTCCACTCTGGAGGGTGGTTTCACTTCTTTGCGTTTTCAAGCCCCCAAAACACCGTCCCCGTCTAAACGAAAGGCACATCACATCCGATGAAATATTTTGCCGTTTTCATCCGCGAGCGTTGTCGTGTAAACAACAGGGTGTGAGAGAGTTTCTGAAGCAGAGGAGGAAACGGCAGAAAGACGGAGAGATCAGAGAAATATCCTCCAAACACTGAATGACAGAGATTTAATGACACGCTACATATCAGCCTGTGCATCAACATTGTTCATGGTCGACCTCACACCGTTAGATACGCATGAAGGTAACGGCACCATTATAATGTGTAACTGGACAAATGCAGCAGTGATGACGGTCAGAACATTCAGTTCCCGGTCAGTTCATTTTCTGTTGGTTGTCCACATGTCACCAGCTCACTAACAGACTTTCACTGACCAAATCATTATGTGAAATGAGCAGCATCTAACCACCATCGGAGCGTTACCACACAGAGTTGTTTTAGAGGGAAATACAGAGACTGATGATGAAAAACTGTCCCTGAAGGCAACGTGCATCAGTGGTTTTGCATGAATTTCCCTCTAAAACAACTCTGTGTGGTAACGTTGTGTTATTATCTCATAGCGTGGTGAATGTGCAGCTCACAACTTGTCCACCAGAGCGTTGTGGAGTTGTTGGATTGTGTATTTGATGAGTTTGATGAGGGAAACCAAGAAATCCCATAATGAGCCTCCGTAGCGTAGCTCTGAGCAGCTCACGGCTCTGCTCCGCCGTTCTAAAAACATCTTGCACCGACAATTAAAGGTAACGAACCTACTGCTATGACTATAGGGATTATATGTTGATATTAAATGTTGAACTATCCCTTTAAGCTGCTGCAGGATCCCAACAACAGAGCTGTTGTCGGGCCCTCGAGGGCCGAAGCCTCATGAATATAGAGAAATAACACACACACACACACACACACACACACACATTAACACCGAGTCCTGCAGCTGCAGCAGTGAGGTGAATGTTAAATCTACATTTCTCTCCGAGCTCAGTGTGTAGGACAGGAAATACATATTTATGTTGAGGCAGCGCGCACACACACACACACACACACACACGCACGCACACACACGCACGCACACACACACACGCACACACGCATGCACACACACACAAGATTTCCACGGGGATGTTTTGGTCTGCAGGTCTGTCAGTGTTATAGTGGTGCAAGATACTGAAGCTAAAGTGCCCTTGAGGCGTGTGTGTGTGTGTCTATGTGTGTGTGTGTGTGTGTGTGTGTGTGTGTGTGTGCGTGTGTGTGTGTCTGTGTGTGTGTGTGTGTGTGTGTGTGTGTGTGTGTGTGTGTGTGTCTGTGTGTGCGTGAACAAGGTACTAATTACTTATAATTAATAATTACAGACAGAAGAATAAACCATCTGATCCTGAGCAGGAGGATTGTAGGAAGGTTGTGGGTTTGAGTCCCTGGTGCAGACAGAGGCTGTTGCCGTGACGACAGATGTTTAACCTGTGTGTGAGAATCAGCTCAGTCCTCTCAGGAACCATAATAATCACACTACACATGGACATCTACCTTTATACTGTATGGAGCTTTAACACAAACATCTACCTTTATACTGTATGGAGCTTTAACACAAACATCTACCTTTATTCTGAAGGAGCTTTAACACAAACATCTACCTTTATTCTGAAGGAGCTTTAACACAAACATCTACCTTTATTCTGAAGGAGCTTTAACACAAACATCTACCTTTATTCTGAAGGAGCTTTAACACAAACATCTACCTTTATTTTGAAGGAGCTTTAACACAAGCATCTACCTTTATTTTGAAGGAGCTTTAACACAAACATCTACCTTTATTCTGAAGGAGCTTTAACACGATCTACCTTTATTTTGAAGGAGCTTTAACACAAACATCTACCTTTATTCTGAAGGAGTTCTTTCATATCAGTGACTTGATGTTTTTCAGTATCGATCAGACCAGTTTGGAAACTTTAAAAATGAAGCTTGTCCTCTCCTGTTGCTAAGCAACCGGATGAGTCAAAGACTTCTCTCACTGACCCTGATGTAAAACAACTCTTCCTCCTCAGCAGCTGAGCTTTGGATGGCGATTCGATTTAAATTGCGATTCTACGATATTGCCGATTCTCTTGATTTTTAGTCTTTAGCATTTTTAACATTTATCTGCACACAAATACTGTAGGAGCCTATAAATGAACATACTCCATTATAAAGTGAACTTAAACCCTTTTCAAAACCTGTACTCTCTGGATGTAAAAAAGGTGAACAAATGCACATTGCACAATATTTCAAAAAATTCAAAAGAATTTTTGAAAATAAAAATCAATTTAAAAATCATCAAAAAGGACATCACGATATTTATGTGAATCAATTTTTTCTCCCACCCCATCACACAGTTTTATTACAATAACCTGGTCGGGTGGAAACGGGACAAAGTGTGAATGAAGAACAGACTTTTAACAGCGACATCCCATCAACACCCACCTTTTAAATCTGCTTTTAACCTGCAACAGTAGCTGTCTTTCTCTGTTCATAATTACAAACATACATAGTTATTGCACATTGTTTGTCCTTCTATGTACTTTTCATTTATTTTTCTTTCTTTCTCCTTTTTCTTTCTTTCTCTCTGCACTGAGCACTTACGTATTTTTTTGTATTTTATTTCCTCTGTATTTGGTCTTATGTAAGGCATCTTTGAGAGCTGTAAAAGTGCTGTATAAATAAAATGTATTATTATGGACGTTGAAAACATTTTGTGATTTAACAACTGGACGACTCAACAAACACAGACGGAGAGAGGAGACCGGATCAGACCTGGAGCCAGGTGGAAAAACTCTTTCTGTTAAACTTCGATATCGACTCAACCTCATGAGAGGTAGAAATGTTTTAGTGATATTGATATTTGAGAACGTAGCTGTTTTTATTGTGATATTTAGGTTTGGAGCGTTTCTATTGGTTGATGGAAACACAACTAGAGGAGGATGAAGATGAAGACGTGGCCTATTTAACCTTTGTGTTCCTCCTCCTCCTCCTCCTCCGGCCCTGAAGCTGTTTCCTCCTCCACTCTAAAGGATGAGAGATGAGCTCTGACATCACACACACACACACACACATGAATGTTTAATGCACTGAGCTGGAGGTCAGATGGGCGAACAGGAAGTCGGTCTGTGGCTCCATTAGCACCGTGTGTGTGTGACAGGAGGAGCTGAGGACGCGTCTTTGTTCATCTACCGGCAACAGTGGGGAACATGGGACCCTTTAAAAAAAAAAAGTCCTATGTTCCCCGGGTCTTCTTGGGGGAAAGCGGGGAACATAGGACCTTTTTTTTTTAAAAGGGTCCCATGTTCCCCGGTCACATACAAAGTGGGGAACATAGGACCCGGGGAACATAGGGATGATCCCTAAAACAGCAGAGCATGTCACTTTTGCCAAGTAGAGATTTTCCAGTCTTTGATGGGGATCCACTTCAGTTTCGCTCCTTCATCAGAGCGTTTCAACAAGGTATAGACAGCAAAATGGATAACATGCAAGACAAGCTTAAAGCTGTACAGAAAAGAAAACTGAATTTGAGCCCACTCTGGATCATAAAATTAGTGTAATAACTCATCTATCAGACGATGGAGGCCAAACTTTGTGCAAAATTCTATTTTTGAGTAAATCCGGGATGAAAGTGTGTTTTTTTTTTCACATTGGATAATGCAGGTGCACGGATTATACGTCAGCCTGTACACGATTCACCAGCCACTGATATTGGATCCGTCATCCATCATTCAAACGTCTGAGACACGCACACACACACGGAGCTCGGTCTCGCCCCAAGCTTTGAATATCCCACCCGCTCGATAACGACCAATCAAATTTGTTTTCCTTACTCGGGTAAACTCGTGTTGCAGCTCGTGACAACTCGGCGCGACAAACAGGACAACGGCCATTTCTGTACACCTTTAAGAGTAAGAACGTGTAAAGATAAAAGTTATTCACGAAGCCTCTCAGCTCTTCAGAGAACATTACGCAGAAGTAAGTTTCCTCCAATGAAAATTGAACCTGTTTATTCCCCCTGATGGCCACGGTGCTCAGGTTGAATTAAGTGCCCCCAGTAATGTTTTGGCAGATGTACTGAGAAGACAAAACGAAATAACTGAAATGCTAATAAAACAGTAAGTAGAGATATTCCAGTCTTTGATGGGGACCCACTTCATTAAACGGATAACATGCAAGACAAGCTTAACTATCTGGAGCAGTATACAGTTGGTCAACCAAGACGACCGGTACGCAGCTGTTTGCATATGGAGCCGAGCAGGGGGTAGCCTACAGAAGAGCCATGGAGCAGCTTGAATGGCATTTTGGAAATAAAATGAAAATCACAGCAGCATTCATGAGCAAAGCACTGAGTTGGTGTGCTATAAGGGCAGACGATGGAGCTGCTTTGAGGTCATACTTACTTTTTCTGCAAAGCTGCTACAATACTATGTCTGAAATAAACTGAAAGAAGATGAGCTGGAAAATGCCTCAAACATGAGAATAATTGTGTCAAAATTACCGTTTAAGCTGCGTGATAACTGGAGAATGACTGATGTTTGTGATATTCAGGAAGCTGAGAGCAGAAGAGCAAACTTTAAAGATCTCCTTCACTTCACGGAAAGAAAAACACGGGCAGCGCTTGACCCCGTATTTGGTGAGGCAAATATACCAATAACAGTGGCTAAAAGGGCCAAACCCAAAGTGCAGCACAAGGACATGAGGGGGAGCAGTTTTGCCACTGCTGTGACTACCATCCCTGAACCAGCTAAAATTAAAATGGAGGTGGGACAAAAACAAAAATGGAGCAATGCATGCATGTTTTGTGGAAAGGACCATAAACTGGAAATATGTGGAGCGTTCAAGCACAAGCCCAACATGTAAAAGATGGAGTTCCTGAAAGCGAATGGATTATGCTTTGGATGTCTGGGAAAAGGGCACATCAGCAAGGTCTGTAGAAAACGCATGTCATGCCATACAGTATGTGCCACAAAATGCACCTTACCATTTTGCACATAAGCCCAAAAGAAACCCAACAGGGATGCTCAGATAACACTCACCTTTCACAGGCATCGATGTCTAGTGCTTTGGTCTCGCTGAATGCTAATGAAGTTATGGGGGGGCGGCACAAAAAGGTGTGCGCTTGCAATAGTACCAGTAAAGGTTAAGTTGGAAAAGGGAACCAAAGTGGTGCAGACATGTACATTTCTGGATGGAGGGAGTTCAACAACGTTCTGCACAGACGCACCAATGCATCAGCTAAACACAGATGGAAAAAAGCAGTAGTGTTGCACCGATACCATTTTTTGGCCCCCGATACCGATTCCGATTCCCGGCTGTGCAGTATCGGCCGATACCGATACCGTACCGATGCCACACCGTTTGGAAAAAATATATAAGAGCTTTTTTTCTTCTAATACTATAATCCAGTAGAACTTTTTTATTGCCTACCTGGTAAAAATGTTTAAGTAACACGTTATTTAAACTTGAAATAATGTTGAGGGTCCAATGTAATGCATTTTTACATTTAGGAACAGTAAACACACCCCAAACATTTTTCCTCTGACTTGACCAACACAATAGATTTGATACATGAAATGGTCTTTCCTGCCACTACACTATGATGATTACTGTATATACTTAAATAACAGTAGCATAAACTGATTGGTTGAACGCAGCCTGATGTAAACATTAATAAACTCAGTAACCAATCACACAGGCAACTCCATGCTGTCCCTGTGTGATGTTCAGGGACAGGTCTGAAGACAGAGCTCTGAGGTTGAAGTCCTATAATAATGAGATGAGATGAGAGACACCTGTGACAGTGACAGGTCTACTCTGTAGCTTCGTCTTGACCACATGTCAGCTGATCAGCTGCAGCAGAGGAAACTCCGCTGCTCTCAGCTGCACCGCAAAATATGCGGATTGGAGGTTGCTGCTATTAAAGGTGACACATTCATTCAATTGCCAGATGTCTATACACACAAATCCATTCCAGTTGCTAAAGAAAACATTCCCAAAGTGGAGGACATTGAGGAAGTGGATTTGACTCCCATTAATGCTGGCATTGGGCTGCTAATAGGAGTTAACGCCCGGAGAGCCATGGAAGCATGGAAGGTGATCAGCAGCCAGGGCAGTGGGCCTTATGCGGTGAAAACCTTACTTGGATGGGTCATTAATGGGACATCACTCAGCAACGATGGAAACGATGGATCCCTGCAGTGTAACTAGGATACTAGTAAACAGGATATCCATTGAGGAGCTGCTGGCTCAACAGAACAACCAAGACTTTGTTGAGCAACACTATGAAGACACAAAGGAAATGTCTGTTGACCTCGAGTTCACGAATATAGTTTCAAGCTCTGCTGTGCTGGAGAATAGACATTACAGCCTGAAGCTGCCTTTTCGTACGGCCAATGTGAGACTTCCATACAACAAAGCTGTGGCCCAGCAAAGAGCACATCATCATCTTCTTCTAAAAAAAGTTCAAGAGAAACAACACATTCTTTGGTGAGTACAAAGAGTTCATGAAGGATGTTTTTGGTAAGAATTATGCAGAGATAGTGCCAGAAGATGAGTTGGAGCATGAAAGTGGAAAGGTGTGGTTTATACCCCTTCATGGCTGACATTGAAGGAATGTTCCATCAAGTAAGAGCGGCCAAAGAAGATGTCAACTTCCTGTGCTTCCTCTGGTGGCCAGATGGGGACGTTACAAAAGAGCTGCAAGAGCACAGAATGCTAGTTCACATCTTTGGAGCGGTGTCTTCCCCTCCAGCTGCGCTTCGTTTGCCTTGCTAAAGACAGCTGACGACAACCAACATGACTTCCCAACTGAAGTTATAAACACCGTTCGTCAGAATTTCTATGTGGATGATTGTTTAAAGTCGGTCAACACAGGGGAGCAGGCAACATCTCTGTATCAACATCTAACAGACCTGTGTGCCAAAGGCGGATTTAAACTCAATTTAAACTCAACTCTAAACTTAATTTTGTGAAACATAAGTTATTTCTTGAGTATAAAGAAAAATGGGCTAATGATATCTGGTTTAAACCAAAGCTCAGAACCTATTGCCAATTGAAAAATGTATATTGTTCAGAACCCAATGTGACTTTGCCATTGGATAGATCCAAGAGATCTTTATGTGCCCAGTTAAGGCTGGATTCTCCCTCTGGCAATAGAAGTTGGTAGGTTTAACTCAGACTATGCACATTATGTAATTTAAATGTAATTGAGGATGAACTGCATTTTGTGTTTCATTGTCCGTTATATGACGAAGCCAGAACAGGCAGTTTTTGTTTCAGAAAATGCAAAATGTGAAACCTGAGTTTTGGGTTGATGATGATGATGAGGTAAAGTTGGAATGGTTCTTCAGAAAAGAAGTCTTTACTAGAGCTACTTTCATAAAAAGTGCCTGGTCAAAAAGAAAAAGTGAATTATTTATGTGAATTCCATGTGGTTTTTGTTTTTGTTTTGTTTTGTCTGTGCTCTGATGATTTTGTTTGGTGTCTAACCCTAGAACACTAACGTTACAAAAAGTAACACCATCACTAACGCCGGGTATTTTTTACCCGATATAATATACCCATAAAAAAATATTTCTCACCAAAGTATATTAAAATACAACAATACATGGCAAATTGAAGTACACTTCCTTAATTTTCCACTGTACAATGTTTCACAAAATGAAAAAAAGGTATCATGGTGAGCCTATAAAAAAATATCCAAAATTTGTGATTTTTTTTTGTTTTTTTAACAAAAACTTCCTTAAAAAAAAACTAATGGAGCTGGGACTTTGTCCTTCAGACCACCCATTTGTGCGACATTTGAGCCTTATTTGGTGGAGTAAAAAGAAAAAAGAAGAATTTTCAGCATCACCAGAAACGGTCGCCAGATTTAGATACATAAACACTAACGTCGGGTGAAATCCACCCGAACATGTGCCTGCTGAAAAAACTAGGGATGGGAGCAGGGTAACATGCCGACCTTCAATGACGTCAGTGAGCAGCATGAAGCTACAGGGACCCATGAAACTCAGACAACAGCAACATAATGAAAATTATGAAACAATAATTTCATGGGTGAAAATCACCCGACGTTAGTGTTCTAGGGCTAAATATGATGATAATGTGTCTTGTAACTAAGCCCTTATAGGCTGGGCACCATGGCTCAGTCCTGGCAGGCATTCCTGAAGAGCAGAGAGCTAAAGATGTAAAAACACTTTGACACCTTGACAGAGACCAGCTCCCTATGGAAAGAGCACTTGGAGCTTAGTGGAACATGCAGCAGGATGCATTCACATTCAGTATGGAGGTAAGACCCCACGCAGTGACCAGACGTGGCATTCTGTCAGTTGTTGGTTCAATGTACGACCCTTTAGGTTTCATGGCACCTGTTATCCTGCCCGCCAAGCAAATCCTGCAAGGCCTGTGCATGACAAAGCTGGGATGGGATGATCAAATCCCACAGGGAAAGGCTAGAGTGGCACCACTGAAGCAAACCACTATACCCAGGCTGGAGCTTGCGGCTGCAGTCTTGGCGGTTCGTATGGATAAAATGCTGAAAACAGAGCTGGACGAGTCTGTCTGCTGGTTGGACAGCATGACGGTTCTTCAGTACATTGCCAGCAAAACAAAACGATTCAAAACATATGTGGCTAACAGGATTTCCATCATCCAGGAGCTGTCAAAAGTGGAACAATGGCAGCACATTAGCTCCAAACTGAACCCGGCAGATGCTGCATCACGCGGGATAAAGGCAGATGTTTTCCTCAGTTCTAAAGAATGGATCAATGGACCGCAACTTCTGTTTTGGCTCACTAACAGACAATCATGGATCAAATCGTTACGTAAAATGAGCAGCATGACGATTAAACATAAGCAAATAAATATCTAACCACTATCGTTACCAGACAGAGTTGTTTTAGAGGGAAATACAGAGACTACTTGATGAAAAACTGTCCCTGAAGGCAACACGCATCAGCGGTTTTGCATGAATTTCCCTCTACAACAACTCTGTGTGGTAACGTTGTGTTATTATCTCATAGCGTGGTGAATGTGCAGCTCACAACTTGTCCACCAGAGTGTTGTGGAGTTGTTGGATTGTGTATTTGATGAGTTTGATGAGGGAAACCAAGAAATCCCATAATGAGCCTCCGTAGCGTAGCTCTGAGCAGCTCACGGCTCTGCTCCGCCGTTCTAAAAATAGCTTGCACCGACAATTAAAGGTAACGAACCTACTGCTATGACTATAGGGATTATGGCAATGGGCCAATTTGACAAAATGTTGAACTATCCCTTTAACTGTGACTAAAGGTTTCTGCCTCCATCTCTCAGACTCCTCACCAGGAACTTTGAGGCCGAGTTTGGAGCGGAATGAGAATCTCTCTGGTCGCCATGGACACAGAGCGATGACATCACGTGATGTCACTAAGCCCCGCCCCCTTGGACCTGAAACCTCTCCGCTTGTTCCTCCTTTGTCCCGTCTGCTGGACACTGTGACGACTCGGACAATACAGCTCATCCCTCACTGTCCACACACACACACACACACACACCTACACCTACACACACACACACACACACACACACACACACACACAGACTCACACCTACACACACATTTCGTCTCACTCACTCACACACGTCAGTCTGATATAATGAATCTTACACTGATACACATCATGTCAGACGCTTCATGTTTAACCTGCACTTAACCCTGTGTGTGTGTGTGTGTGTGTGTGTGTGTGTGTTAATGTGTGTGTGTGTGTGTGTGTTAATGTGTGTGTGTGTGTGTGTGTGTGTGTGTGTGTGTGTGTGTGTGTGTGTGTGTGTGTGTTTAACAGGGTTGTTGTAGATAAGCTCCTTCCATTAGGCCACAAACACACACACACACACACACACATTAACACAACATTAGTACCTGTCTGAAACGTTTAGAAAAATAAAGATA